>NW_028168675.1:0-19287 GCF_964237585.1 Gallinula chloropus
GCTGCTTGGGGGCCCCCTGGGGCCCCTTCAGGCCAGCTAGGTCTTTGGGTCCTGGCTCCTTCGCTTTGGGAGCAGTCGCTGGACGTTCGGCACGTTGGCCGGAGAGTGCTTCTCGGGCCGCGACCTGCAACCGGGCAGGTACCTCCCAGGTTCCCGGCCCAACGAAAGCCCCCAGACCCAAATGGAGAGGGGCTGCTTGGGGGCCCCCTGGGGCCCCTTCAGGCCAGCTAGGTCTTTGGGTCCTGGCTCCTTCGCTTTGGGAGCAGTCGCTGGACGTTTGGCACGTTGGCCGGAGAGTGCTTCTCGGGCCGCGACCTGCAACCGGGCAGGTACCTCCCAGGTTCCCGGCCCAACGAAAGCCCCCAGACCCAAATGGAGAGGGGCTGCTTGGGGGCCCCCTGGGGCCCCTTCAGGCCAGCTAGGTCTTTGGGTCCTGGCTCCTTCGCTTTGGGAGCAGTCGCTGGACGTTTGGCACGTTGGCCGGAGAGTGCTTCTCGGGCCGCGACCTGCAACCGGGCAGGTACCTCCCAGGTTCCCGGCCCAACGAAAGCCCCCAGACCCAAATGGAGAGGGGCTGCTTGGGGGCCCCCTGGGGCCCCTTCAGGCCAGCTAGGTCTTTGGGTCCTGGCTCCTTCGCTTTGGGAGCAGTCGCTGGACGTTGGGCACGTTGGCCGGAGAGTGCTTCTCGGGCCGCGACCTGCAACCGGGCAGGTACCTCCCAGGTTCCCGGCCCAACGAAAGCCCCCAGACCCAAATGGAGAGGGGCTGCTTGGGGGCCCCCTGGGGCCCCTTCAGGCCAGCTAGGTCTTTGGGTCCTGGCTCCTTCGCTTTGGGAGCAGTCGCTGGACGTTGGGCACGTTGGCCGGAGAGTGCTTCTCGGGCCGCGACCTGCAACCGGGCAGGTACCTCCCAGGTTCCCGGCCCAACGAAAGCCCCCAGACCCAAATGGAGAGGGGCTGCTTGGGGGCCCCCTGGGGCCCCTTCAGGCCAGCTAGGTCTTTGGGTCCTGGCTCCTTCGCTTTGGGAGCAGTCGCTGGACGTTCGGCACGTTGGCCGGAGAGTGCTTCTCGGGCCGCGACCTGCAACCGGGCAGGTACCTCCCAGGTTCCCGGCCCAACGAAAGCCCCCAGACCCAAATGGAGAGGGGCTGCTTGGGGGCCCCCTGGGGCCCCTTCAGGCCAGCTAGGTCTTTGGGTCCTGGCTCCTTCGCTTTGGGAGCAGTCGCTGGACGTTTGGCACGTTGGCCGGAGAGTGCTTCTCGGGCCGCGACCTGCAACCGGGCAGGTACCTCCCAGGTTCCCGGCCCAACGAAAGCCCCCAGACCCAAATGGAGAGGGGCTGCTTGGGGGCCCCCTGGGGCCCCTTCAGGCCAGCTAGGTCTTTGGGTCCTGGCTCCTTCGCTTTGGGAGCAGTCGCTGGACGTTTGGCACGTTGGCCGGAGAGTGCTTCTCGGGCCGCGACCTGCAACCGGGCAGGTACCTCCCAGGTTCCCGGCCCAACGAAAGCCCCCAGACCCAAATGGAGAGGGGCTGCTTGGGGGCCCCCTGGGGCCCCTTCAGGCCAGCTAGGTCTTTGGGTCCTGGCTCCTTCGCTTTGGGAGCAGTCGCTGGACGTTTGGGCACGTTGGCCGGAGAGTGCTTCTCGGGCCGCGACCTGCAACCGGGCAGGTACCTCCCAGGTTCCCGGCCCAACGAAAGCCCCCAGACCCAAATGGAGAGGGGCTGCTTGGGGGCCCCCTGGGGCCCCTTCAGGCCAGCTAGGTCTTTGGGTCCTGGCTCCTTCGCTTTGGGAGCAGTCGCTGGACGTTGGGCACGTTGGCCGGAGAGTGCTTCTCGGGCCGCGACCTGCAACCGGGCAGGTACCTCCCAGGTTCCCGGCCCAACGAAAGCCCCCAGACCCAAATGGAGAGGGGCTGCTTGGGGGCCCCCTGGGGCCCCTTCAGGCCAGCTAGGTCTTTGGGTCCTGGCTCCTTCGCTTTGGGAGCAGTCGCTGGACGTTGGGCACGTTGGCCGGAGAGTGCTTCTCGGGCCGCGACCTGCAACCGGGCAGGTACCTCCCAGGTTCCCGGCCCAACGAAAGCCCCCAGACCCAAATGGAGAGGGGCTGCTTGGGGGCCCCCTGGGGCCCCTTCAGGCCAGCTAGGTCTTTGGGTCCTGGCTCCTTCGCTTTGGGAGCAGTCGCTGGACGTTGGGCACGTTGGCCGGAGAGTGCTTCTCGGGCCGCGACCTGCAACCGGGCAGGTACCTCCCAGGTTCCCGGCCCAACGAAAGCCCCCAGACCCAAATGGAGAGGGGCTGCTTGGGGGCCCCCTGGGGCCCCTTCAGGCCAGCTAGGTCTTTGGGTCCTGGCTCCTTCGCTTTGGGAGCAGTCGCTGGACGTTTGGCACGTTGGCTGGAGAGTGCTTCTCGGGCCGCGACCTGCAACCGGGCAGGTACCTCCCAGGTTCCCGGCCCAACGAAAGCCCCCAGACCCAAATGGAGAGGGGCTGCTTGGGGGCCCCCTGGGGCCCCTTCAGGCCAGCTAGGTCTTTGGGTCCTGGCTCCTTCGCTTTGGGAGCAGTCGCTGGACGTTTGGCACGTTGGCTGGAGAGTGCTTCTCGGGCCGCGACCTGCAACCGGGCAGGTACCTCCCAGGTTCCCGGCCCAACGAAAGCCCCCAGACCCAAATGGAGAGGGGCTGCTTGGGGGCCCCCTGGGGCCCCTTCAGGCCAGCTAGGTCTTTGGGTCCTGGCTCCTTCGCTTTGGGAGCAGTCGCTGGACGTTTGGCACGTTGGCCGGAGAGTGCTTCTCGGGCCGCGACCTGCAACCGGGCAGGTACCTCCCAGGTTCCCGGCCCAACGAAAGCCCCCAGACCCAAATGGAGAGGGGCTGCTTGGGGGCCCCCTGGGGCCCCTTCAGGCCAGCTAGGTCTTTGGGTCCTGGCTCCTTCGCTTTGGGAGCAGTCGCTGGACGTTTGGCACGTTGGCCGGAGAGTGCTTCTCGGGCCGCGACCTGCAACCGGGCAGGTACCTCCCAGGTTCCCGGCCCAACGAAAGCCCCCAGACCCAAATGGAGAGGGGCTGCTTGGGGGCCCCCTGGGGCCCCTTCAGGCCAGCTAGGTCTTTGGGTCCTGGCTCCTTCGCTTTGGGAGCAGTCGCTGGACGTTGGGCACGTTGGCCGGAGAGTGCTTCTCGGGCCGCGACCTGCAACCGGGCAGGTACCTCCCAGGTTCCCGGCCCAACGAAAGCCCCCAGACCCAAATGGAGAGGGGCTGCTTGGGGGCCCCCTGGGGCCCCTTCAGGCCAGCTAGGTCTTTGGGTCCTGGCTCCTTCGCTTTGGGAGCAGTCGCTGGACGTTGGGCACGTTGGCTGGAGAGTGCTTCTCGGGCCGCGACCTGCAACCGGGCAGGTACCTCCCAGGTTCCCGGCCCAACGAAAGCCCCCAGACCCAAATGGAGAGGGGCTGCTTGGGGGCCCCCTGGGGCCCCTTCAGGCCAGCTAGGTCTTTGGGTCCTGGCTCCTTCGCTTTGGGAGCAGTCGCTGGACGTTGGGCACGTTGGCCGGAGAGTGCTTCTCGGGCCGCGACCTGCAACCGGGCAGGTACCTCCCAGGTTCCCGGCCCAACGAAAGCCCCCAGACCCAAATGGAGAGGGGCTGCTTGGGGGCCCCCTGGGGCCCCTTCAGGCCAGCTAGGTCTTTGGGTCCTGGCTCCTTCGCTTTGGGAGCAGTCGCTGGACGTTTGGCACGGTGGCCGGAGAGTGCTTCTCGGGCCGCGACCTGCAACCGGGCAGGTACCTCCCAGGTTCCCGGCCCAACGAAAGCCCCCAGACCCAAATGGAGAGGGGCTGCTTGGGGGCCCCCTGGGGCCCCTTCAGGCCAGCTAGGTCTTTGGGTCCTGGCTCCTTCGCTTTGGGAGCAGTCGCTGGACGTTTGGCACGTTGGCCGGAGAGTGCTTCTCGGGCCGCGACCTGCAACCGGGCAGGTACCTCCCAGGTTCCCGGCCCAACGAAAGCCCCCAGACCCAAATGGAGAGGGGCTGCTTGGGGGCCCCCTGGGGCCCCTTCAGGCCAGCTAGGTCTTTGGGTCCTGGCTCCTTCGCTTTGGGAGCAGTCGCTGGACGTTCGGCACGTTGGCCGGAGAGTGCTTCTCGGGCCGCGACCTGCAACCGGGCAGGTACCTCCCAGGTTCCCGGCCCAACGAAAGCCCCCAGACCCAAATGGAGAGGGGCTGCTTGGGGGCCCCCTGGGGCCCCTTCAGGCCAGCTAGGTCTTTGGGTCCTGGCTCCTTCGCTTTGGGAGCAGTCGCTGGACGTTTGGCACGGTGGCCGGAGAGTGCTTCTCGGGCCGCGACCTGCAACCGGGCAGGTACCTCCCAGGTTCCCGGCCCAACGAAAGCCCCCAGACCCAAATGGAGAGGGGCTGCTTGGGGGCCCCCTGGGGCCCCTTCAGGCCAGCTAGGTCTTTGGGTCCTGGCTCCTTCGCTTTGGGAGCAGTCGCTGGACGTTTGGCACGTTGGCCGGAGAGTGCTTCTCGGGCCGCGACCTGCAACCGGGCAGGTACCTCCCAGGTTCCCGGCCCAACGAAAGCCCCCAGACCCAAATGGAGAGGGGCTGCTTGGGGGCCCCCTGGGGCCCCTTCAGGCCAGCTAGGTCTTTGGGTCCTGGCTCCTTCGCTTTGGGAGCAGTCGCTGGACGTTTGGCACGTTGGCCGGAGAGTGCTTCTCGGGCCGCGACCTGCAACCGGGCAGGTACCTCCCAGGTTCCCGGCCCAACGAAAGCCCCCAGACCCAAATGGAGAGGGGCTGCTTGGGGGCCCCCTGGGGCCCCTTCAGGCCAGCTAGGTCTTTGGGTCCTGGCTCCTTCGCTTTGGGAGCAGTCGCTGGACGTTTGGCACGTTGGCCGGAGAGTGCTTCTCGGGCCGCGACCTGCAACCGGGCAGGTACCTCCCAGGTTCCCGGCCCAACGAAAGCCCCCAGACCCAAATGGAGAGGGGCTGCTTGGGGGCCCCCTAGGGCCCCTTAAGGCCAGCTAGGTCTTTGGGACCTGGCTCCTTCGCTTTGGGAGCAGTCGCTGGACGTTCAGCACGTTGGCCGGAGAGTGCTTCTCGGGCCGCGACCTGCAACCGGGCAGGTACCTCCCAGGTTCCCGGCCCAACGAAAGCCCCCAGACCCAAATGGAGAGGGGCTGCTTGGGGGCCCCCTGGGGCCCCTTCAGGCCAGCTAGGTCTTTGGGTCCTGGCTGCTTCGCTTTGGGAGCAGTCGCTGGACGTTTGGCACGTTGGCCGGAGAGTGCTTCTCGGGCCGCGACCTGCAACCGGGCAGGTACCTCCCAGGTTCCCGGCCCAACGAAAGCCCCCAGACCCAAATGGAGAGGGGCTGCTTGGGGGCCCCCTGGGGCCCCTTCAGGCCAGCTAGGTCTTTGGGTCCTGGCTCCTTCGCTTTGGGAGCAGTCGCTGGACGTTTGGCACGTTGGCCGGAGAGTGCTTCTCGGGCCGCGACCTGCAACCGGGCAGGTACCTCCCAGGTTCCCGGCCCAACGAAAGCCCCCAGACCCAAATGGAGAGGGGCTGCTTGGGGGCCCCCTGGGGCCCCTTCAGGCCAGCTAGGTCTTTGGGTCCTGGCTCCTTCGCTTTGGGAGCAGTCGCTGGACGTTTGGCACGTTGGCCGGAGAGTGCTTCTCGGGCCGCGACCTGCAACCGGGCAGGTACCTCCCAGGTTCCCGGCCCAACGAAAGCCCCCAGACCCAAATGGAGAGGGGCTGCTTGGGGGCCCCCTGGGGCCCCTTCAGGCCAGCTAGGTCTTTGGGTCCTGGCTCCTTCGCTTTGGGAGCAGTCGCTGGACGTTGGGCACGTTGGCTGGAGAGTGCTTCTCGGGCCGCGACCTGCAACCGGGCAGGTACCTCCCAGGTTCCCGGCCCAACGAAAGCCCCCAGACCCAAATGGAGAGGGGCTGCTTGGGGGCCCCCTGGGGCCCCTTCAGGCCAGCTAGGTCTTTGGGTCCTGGCTCCTTCGCTTTGGGAGCAGTCGCTGGACGTTCGGCACGTTGGCCGGAGAGTGCTTCTCGGGCCGCGACCTGCAACCGGGCAGGTACCTCCCAGGTTCCCGGCCCAACGAAAGCCCCCAGACCCAAATGGAGAGGGGCTGCTTGGGGGCCCCCTGGGGCCCCTTCAGGCCAGCTAGGTCTTTGGGTCCTGGCTCCTTCGCTTTGGGAGCAGTCGCTGGACGTTTGGCACGTTGGCCGGAGAGTGCTTCTCGGGCCGCGACCTGCAACCGGGCAGGTACCTCCCAGGTTCCCGGCCCAACGAAAGCCCCCAGACCCAAATGGAGAGGGGCTGCTTGGGGGCCCCCTGGGGCCCCTTCAGGCCAGCTAGGTCTTTGGGTCCTGGCTCCTTCGCTTTGGGAGCAGTCGCTGGACGTTGGGCACGTTGGCCGGAGAGTGCTTCTTGGGCCGCGACCTGCAACCGGGCAGGTACCTCCCAGGTTCCCGGCCCAACGAAAGCCCCCAGACCCAAATGGAGAGGGGCTGCTTGGGGGCCCCCTGGGGCCCCTTCAGGCCAGCTAGGTCTTTGGGTCCTGGCTGCTTCGCTTTGGGAGCAGTCGCTGGACGTTTGGCACGTGGGCCGGAGAGTGCTTCTCGGGCCGCGACCTGCAACCGGGCAGGTACCTCCCAGGTTCCCGGCCCAACGAAAGCCCCCAGACCCAAATGGAGAGGGGCTGCTTGGGGGCCCCCTGGGGCCCCTTCAGGCCAGCTAGGTCTTTGGGTCCTGGCTCCTTCGCTTTGGGAGCAGTCGCTGGACGTTGGGCACGTTGGCCGGAGAGTGCTTCTCGGGCCGCGACCTGCAACCGGGCAGGTACCTCCCAGGTTCCCGGCCCAACGAAAGCCCCCAGACCTAAATGGAGAGGGGCTGCTTGGGGGCCCCCTGGGGCCCCTTCAGGCCAGCTAGGTCTTTGGGTCCTGGCTCCTTCGCTTTGGGAGCAGTCGCTGGACGTTCGGCACGTTGGCCGGAGAGAGCTTCTCGGGCCGCGACCTGCAACCGGGCAGGTACCTCCCAGGTTCCCGGCCCAACGAAAGCCCCCAGACCCAAATGGAGAGGGGCTGCTTGGGGGCCCCCTGGGGCCCCTTCAGGCCAGCTAGGTCTTTGGGTCCTGGCTCCTTCGCTTTGGGAGCAGTCGCTGGACGTTCGGCACGTTGGCCGGAGAGTGCTTCTCGGGCCGCGACCTGCAACCGGGCAGGTACCTCCCAGGTTCCCGGCCCAACGAAAGCCCCCAGACCCAAATGGAGAGGGGCTGCTTGGGGGCCCCCTGGGGCCCCTTCAGGCCAGCTAGGTCTTTGGGTCCTGGCTCCTTCGCTTTGGGAGCAGACGCTGGACGTTTGGCACGTTGGCCGGAGAGTGCTTCTCGGGCCGCGACCTGCAACCGGGCAGGTACCTCCCAGGTTCCCGGCCCAACGAAAGCCCCCAGACCCAAATGGAGAGGGGCTGCTTGGGGGCCCCCTGGGGCCCCTTCAGGCC
This sequence comes from Gallinula chloropus, assembly GCF_964237585.1. Taxonomy (NCBI): domain Eukaryota; kingdom Metazoa; phylum Chordata; class Aves; order Gruiformes; family Rallidae; genus Gallinula; species Gallinula chloropus. The sequence goes on from NW_028168675.1 coordinate 7,485, forward strand.
AGCTAGGTCTTTGGGTCCTGGCTGCTTCGCTTTGGGAGCAGTCGCTGGACGTTTGGCACGTGGGCCGGAGAGTGCTTCTCGGGCCGCGACCTGCAACCGGGCAGGTACCTCCCAGGTTCCCGGCCCAACGAAAGCCCCCAGACCCAAATGGAGAGGGGCTGCTTGGGGGCCCCCTGGGGCCCCTTCAGGCCAGCTAGGTCTTTGGGTCCTGGCTCCTTCGCTTTGGGAGCAGTCGCTGGACGTTGGGCACGTTGGCCGGAGAGTGCTTCTCGGGCCGCGACCTGCAACCGGGCAGGTACCTCCCAGGTTCCCGGCCCAACGAAAGCCCCCAGACCTAAATGGAGAGGGGCTGCTTGGGGGCCCCCTGGGGCCCCTTCAGGCCAGCTAGGTCTTTGGGTCCTGGCTCCTTCGCTTTGGGAGCAGTCGCTGGACGTTCGGCACGTTGGCCGGAGAGAGCTTCTCGGGCCGCGACCTGCAACCGGGCAGGTACCTCCCAGGTTCCCGGCCCAACGAAAGCCCCCAGACCCAAATGGAGAGGGGCTGCTTGGGGGCCCCCTGGGGCCCCTTCAGGCCAGCTAGGTCTTTGGGTCCTGGCTCCTTCGCTTTGGGAGCAGTCGCTGGACGTTCGGCACGTTGGCCGGAGAGTGCTTCTCGGGCCGCGACCTGCAACCGGGCAGGTACCTCCCAGGTTCCCGGCCCAACGAAAGCCCCCAGACCCAAATGGAGAGGGGCTGCTTGGGGGCCCCCTGGGGCCCCTTCAGGCCAGCTAGGTCTTTGGGTCCTGGCTCCTTCGCTTTGGGAGCAGTCGCTGGACGTTTGGCACGTTGGCCGGAGAGTGCTTCTCGGGCCGCGACCTGCAACCGGGCAGGTACCTCCCAGGTTCCCGGCCCAACGAAAGCCCCCAGACCCAAATGGAGAGGGGCTGCTTGGGGGCCCCCTGGGGCCCCTTCAGGCCAGCTAGGTCTTTGGGTCCTGGCTCCTTCGCTTTGGGAGCAGTCGCTGGACGTTCGGCACGTTGGCCGGAGAGTGCTTCTCGGGCCGCGACCTGCAACCGGACAGGTACCTCCCAGGTTCCCGGCCCAACGAAAGCCCCCAGACCCAAATGGAGAGGGGCTGCTTGGGGGCCCCCTGGGGCCCCTTCAGGCCAGCTAGGTCTTTGGGTCCTGGCTCCTTCGCTTTGGGAGCAGTCGCTGGACGTTCGGCACGTTGGCCGGAGAGTGCTTCTCGGGCCGCGACCTGCAACCGGGCAGGTACCTCCCAGGTTCCCGGCCCAACGAAAGCCCCCAGACCCAAATGGAGAGGGGCTGCTTGGGGGCCCCCTGGGGCCCCTTCAGGCCAGCTAGGTCTTTGGGTCCTGGCTCCTTCGCTTTGGGAGCAGTCGCTGGACGTTCGGCACGTTGGCCGGAGAGTGCTTCTCGGGCCGCGACCTGCAACCGGGCAGGTACCTCCCAGGTTCCCGGCCCAACGAAAGCCCCCAGACCCAAATGGAGAGGGGCTGCTTGGGGGCCCCCTGGGGCCCCTTCAGGCCAGCTAGGTCTTTGGGTCCTGGCTCCTTCGCTTTGGGAGCAGTCGCTGGACGTTTGGCACGTTGGCCGGAGAGTGCTTCTCGGGCCGCGACCTGCAACCGGGCAGGTACCTCCCAGGTTCCCGGCCCAACGAAAGCCCCCAGACCCAAATGGAGAGGGGCTGCTTGGGGGCCCCCTGGGGCCCCTTCAGGCCAGCTAGGTCTTTGGGTCCTGCCTGCTTCGCTTTGGGAGCAGTCGCTGGACGTTTGGCACGTTGGCCGGAGAGTGCTTCTCGGGCCGCGACCTGCAACCGGGCAGGTACCTCCCAGGTTCCCGGCCCAACGAAAGCCCCCAGACCCAAATGGAGAGGGGCTGCTTGGGGGCCCCCTGGGGCCCCTTCAGGCCAGCTAGGTCTTTGGGTCCTGGCTCCTTCGCTTTGGGAGCAGTCGCTGGACGTTCGGCACGTTGGCCGGAGAGTGCTTCTCGGGCCGCGACCTGCAACCGGGCAGGTACCTCCCAGGTTCCCGGCCCAACGAAAGCCCCCAGACCCAAATGGAGAGGGGCTGCTTGGGGGCCCCCTGGGGCCCCTTCAGGCCAGCTAGGTCTTTGGGTCCTGGCTCCTTCGCTTTGGGAGCAGTCGCTGGACGTTTGGCACGTTGGCCGGAGAGTGCTTCTCGGGCCGCGACCTGCAACCGGGCAGGTAGCTCCCAGGTTCCCGGCCCAACGAAAGCCCCCAGACCCAAATGGAGAGGGGCTGCTTGGGGGCCCCCTGGGGCCCCTTCAGGCCAGCTAGGTCTTTGGGTCCTGGCTGCTTCGCTTTGGGAGCAGTCGCTGGACGTTCGGCACGTTGGCCGGAGAGTGCTTCTCGGGCCGCGACCTGCAACCGGGCAGGTACCTCCCAGGTTCCCGGCCCAACGAAAGCCCCCAGACCCAAATGGAGAGGGGCTGCTTGGGGGCCCCCTGGGGCCCCTTCAGGCCAGCTAGGTCTTTGGGTCCTGGCTCCTTCGCTTTGGGAGCAGTCGCTGGACGTTTGGCACGTTGGCCGGAGAGTGCTTCTCGGGCCGCGACCTGCAACCGGGCAGGTACCTCCCAGGTTCCCGGCCCAACGAAAGCCCCCAGACCCAAATGGAGAGGGGCTGCTTGGGGGCCCCCTGGGGCCCCTTCAGGCCAGCTAGGTCTTTGGGTCCTGGCTCCTTCGCTTTGGGAGCAGTCGCTGGACGTTTGGCACGTTGGCCGGAGAGTGCTTCTCGGGCCGCGACCTGCAACCGGGCAGGTACCTCCCAGGTTCCCGGCCCAACGAAAGCCCCCAGACCCAAATGGAGAGGGGCTGCTTGGGGGCCCCCTGGGGCCCCTTCAGGCCAGCTAGGTCTTTGGGTCCTGGCTCCTTCGCTTTGGGAGCAGTCGCTGGACGTTCGGCACGTTGGCCGGAGAGTGCTTCTCGGGCCGCGACCTGCAACCGGGCAGGTACCTCCCAGGTTCCCGGCCCAACGAAAGCCCCCAGACCCAAATGGAGAGGGGCTGCTTGGGGGCCCCCTGGGGCCCCTTCAGGCCAGCTAGGTCTTTGGGTCCTGGCTCCTTCGCTTTGGGAGCAGTCGCTGGACGTTTGGCACGTTGGCCGGAGAGTGCTTCTCGGGCCGCGACCTGCAACCGGGCAGGTACCTCCCAGGTTCCCGGCCCAACGAAAGCCCCCAGACCCAAATGGAGAGGGGCTGCTTGGGGGCCCCCTGGGGCCCCTTCAGGCCAGCTAGGTCTTTGGGTCCTGGCTCCTTCGCTTTGGGAGCAGTCGCTGGACGTTTGGCACGTTGGCCGGAGAGTGCTTCTCGGGCCGCGACCTGCAACCGGGCAGGTACCTCCCAGGTTCCCGGCCCAACGAAAGCCCCCAGACCCAAATGGAGAGGGGCTGCTTGGGGGCCCCCTGGGGCCCCTTCAGGCCAGCTAGGTCTTTGGGTCCTGGCTCCTTCGCTTTGGGAGCAGTCGCTGGACGTTTGGCACGTTGGCCGGAGAGTGCTTCTCGGGCCGCGACCTGCAACCGGGCAGGTACCTCCCAGGTTCCCGGCCCAACGAAAGCCCCCAGACCCAAATGGAGAGGGGCTGCTTGGGGGCCCCCTGGGGCCCCTTCAGGCCAGCTAGGTCTTTGGGTCCTGGCTCCTTCGCTTTGGGAGCAGTCGCTGGACGTTCGGCACGTTGGCCGGAGAGTGCTTCTCGGGCCGCGACCTGCAACCGGGCAGGTACCTCCCAGGTTCCCGGCCCAACGAAAGCCCCCAGACCCAAATGGAGAGGGGCTGCTTGGGGGCCCCCTGGGGCCCCTTCAGGCCAGCTAGGTCTTTGGGTCCTGGCTCCTTCGCTTTGGGAGCAGTCGCTGGACGTTTGGCACGTTGGCCGGAGAGTGCTTCTCGGGCCGCGACCTGCAACCGGGCAGGTACCTCCCAGGTTCCCGGCCCAACGAAAGCCCCCAGACCCAAATGGAGAGGGGCTGCTTGGGGGCCCCCTGGGGCCCCTTCAGGCCAGCTAGGTCTTTGGGTCCTGGCTCCTTCGCTTTGGGAGCAGTCGCTGGACGTTCGGCACGTTGGCCGGAGAGTGCTTCTCGGGCCGCGACCTGCAACCGGGCAGGTACCTCCCAGGTTCCCGGCCCAACGAAAGCCCCCAGACCCAAATGGAGAGGGGCTGCTTGGGGGCCCCCTGGGGCCCCTTCAGGCCAGCTAGGTCTTTGGGTCCTGGCTGCTTCGCTTTGGGAGCAGTCGCTGGACGTTCGGCACGTTGGCCGGAGAGTGCTTCTCGGGCCACGACCTGCAACCGGGCAGGTACCTCCCAGGTTCCCGGCCCAACGAAAGCCCCCAGACCCAAATGGAGAGGGGCTGCTTGGGGGCCCCCTGGGGCCCCTTCAGGCCAGCTAGGTCTTTGGGTCCTGGCTCCTTCGCTTTGGGAGCAGTCGCTGGACGTTTGGCACGTTGGCCGGAGAGTGCTTCTCGGGCCGCGACCTGCAACCGGGCAGGTACCTCCCAGGTTCCCGGCCCAATGAAAGCCCCCAGACCCAAATGGAGAGGGGCTGCTTGGGGGCCCCCTGGGGCCCCTTCAGGCCAGCTAGGTCTTTGGGTCCTGGCTCCTTCGCTTTGGGAGCAGTCGCTGGACGTTTGGCACGTTGGCCGGAGAGTGCTTCTCGGGCCGCGACCTGCAACCGGGCAGGTACCTCCCAGGTTCCCGGCCCAACGAAAGCCCCCAGACCCAAATGGAGAGGGGCTGCTTGGGGGCCCCCTGGGGCCCCTTCAGGCCAGCTAGGTCTTTGGGTCCTGGCTCCTTCGCTTTGGGAGCAGTCGCTGGACGTTTGGCACGTTGGCCGGAGAGTGCTTCTCGGGCCGCGACCTGCAACCGGGCAGGTACCTCCCAGGTTCCCGGCCCAACGAAAGCCCCCAGACCCAAATGGAAAGGGGCTGCTTGGGGGCCCCCTGGGGCCCCTTCAGGCCAGCTAGGTCTTTGGGTCCTGGCTCCTTCGCTTTGGGAGCAGTCGCTGGACGTTCGGCACGTTGGCCGGAGAGTGCTTCTCGGGCCGCGACCTGCAACCGGGCAGGTACCTCCCAGGTTCCCGGCCCAACGAAAGCCCCCAGACCCAAATGGAGAGGGGCTGCTTGGGGGCCCCCTGGGGCCCCTTCAGGCCAGCTAGGTCTTTGGGTCCTGGCTCCTTCGCTTTGGGAGCAGTCGCTGGACGTTCGGCACGTTGGCCGGAGAGTGCTTCTCGGGCCACGACCTGCAACCGGGCAGGTACCTCCCAGGTTCCCGGCCCAACGAAAGCCCCCAGACCCAAATGGAGAGGGGCTGCTTGGGGGCCCCCTGGGGCCCCTTCAGGCCAGCTAGGTCTTTGGGTCCTGGCTCCTTCGCTTTGGGAGCAGTCGCTGGACGTTGGGCACGTTGGCCGGAGAGTGCTTCTCGGGCCGCGACCTGCAACCGGGCAGGTACCTCCCAGGTTCCCGGCCCAACGAAAGCCCCCAGACCCAAATGGAGAGGGGCTGCTTGGGGGCCCCCTGGGGCCCCTTCAGGCCAGCTAGGTCTTTGGGTCCTGGCTCCTTCGCTTTGGGAGCAGTCGCTGGACGTTTGGCACGTTGGCCGGAGAGTGCTTCTCGGGCCGCGACCTGCAACCGGGCAGGTACCTCCCAGGTTCCCGGCCCAACGAAAGCCCCCAGACCCAAATGGAGAGGGGCTGCTTGGGGGCCCCCTGGGGCCCCTTCAGGCCAGCTAGGTCTTTGGGTCCTGGCTCCTTCGCTTTGGGAGCAGTCGCTGGACGTTCGGCACGTTGGCCGGAGAGTGCTTCTCGGGCCGCGACCTGCAACCGGGCAGGTACCTCCCAGGTTCCCGGCCCAACGAAAGCCCCCAGACCCAAATGGAGAGGGGCTGCTTGGTGGCCCCCTGGGGCCCCTTCAGGCCAGCTAGGTCTTTGGGTCCTGGCTCCTTCGCTTTGGGAGCAGTCGCTGGACGTTCGGCACGTTGGCCGGAGAGTGCTTCTCGGGCCGCGACCTGCAACCGGGCAGGTACCTCCCAGGTTCCCGGCCCAACGAAAGCCCCCAGACCCAAATGGAGAGGGGCTGCTTGGGGGCCCCCTGGGGCCCCTTCAGGCCAGCTAGGTCTTTGGGTCCTGGCTCCTTCGCTTTGGGAGCAGTCGCTGGACGTTTGGCACGTTGGCCGGAGAGTGCTTCTCGGGCCGCGACCTGCAACCGGGCAGGTACCTCCCAGGTTCCCGGCCCAACGAAAGCCCCCAGACCCAAATGGAGAGGGGCTGCTTGGGGGCCCCCTGGGGCCCCTTCAGGCCAGCTAGGTCTTTGGGTCCTGGCTCCTTCGCTTTGGGAGCAGTCGCTGGACGTTTGGCACGTTGGCCGGAGAGTGCTTCTCGGGCCGCGACCTGCAACTGGGCAGGTACCTCCCAGGTTCCCGGCCCAACGAAAGCCCCCAGACCCAAATGGAGAGGGGCTGCTTGGGGGTCCCCTGGGGCCCCTTCAGGCCAGCTAGGTCTTTGGGTCCTGGCTCCTTCGCTTTGGGAGCAGTCACTGGACGTTTGGCACGTTGGCCGGAGAGTGCTTCTCGGGCCGCGACCTGCAACCAGGCAGGTACCTCCCAGGTTCCCGGCCCAACGAAAGCCCCCAGACCCAAATGGAAAGGGGCTGCTTGGGGGCCCCCTGGGGCCCCTTCAGGCCAGCTAGGTCTTTGGGTCCTGGCTCCTTCGCTTTGGGAGCAGTCGCTGGACGTTGGGCACGTTGGCCGGAGAGTGCTTCTCGGGCCGCGACCTGCAACCGGGCAGGTACCTCCCAGGTTCCCGGCCCAACGAAAGCCCCCAGACCCAAATGGAGAGGGGCTGCTTGGGGGCCCCCTGGGGCCCCTTCAGGCCAGCTAGGTCTTTGGGTCCTGGCTCCTTCGCTTTGGGAGCAGTCGCTGGACGTTTGGCACGTTGGCCGGAGAGTGCTTCTCGGGCCGCGACCTGCAACCGGGCAGGTACCTCCCAGGTTCCCGGCCCAACGAAAGCCCCCAGACCCAAATGGAGAGGGGCTGCTTGGGGGCCCCCTGGGGCCCCTTCAGGCCAGCTAGGTCTTTGGGTCCTGGCTCCTTCGCTTTGGGAGCAGTCGCTGGACGTTCGGCACGTTGGCCGGAGAGTGCTTCTCGGGCCGCGACCTGCAACCGGGCAGGTACCTCCCAGGTTCCCGGCCCAACGAAAGCCCCCAGACCCAAATGGAGAGGGGCTGCTTGGTGGCCCCCTGGGGCCCCTTCAGGCCAGCTAGGTCTTTGGGTCCTGGCTCCTTCGCTTTGGGAGCAGTCGCTGGACGTTCGGCACGTTGGCCGGAGAGTGCTTCTCGGGCCGCGACCTGCAACCGGGCAGGTACCTCCCAGGTTCCCGGCCCAACGAAAGCCCCCAGACCCAAATGGAGAGGGGCTGCTTGGGGGTCCCCTGGGGCCCCTTCAGGCCAGCTAGGTCTTTGGGTCCTGGCTCCTTCGCTTTGGGAGCAGTCACTGGACGTTTGGCACGTTGGCCGGAGAGTGCTTCTCGGGCCGCGACCTGCAACCAGGCAGGTACCTCCCAGGTTCCCGGCCCAACGAAAGCCCCCAGACCCAAATGGAAAGGGGCTGCTTGGGGGCCCCCTGGGGCCCCTTCAGGCCAGCTAGGTCTTTGGGTCCTGGCTCCTTCGCTTTGGGAGCAGTCGCTGGACGTTCGGCACGTTGGCCGGAGAGTGCTTCTCGGGCCGCGACCTGCAACCGTGCAGGTACCTCCCAGGTTCCCGGCCCAACGAAAGCCCCCAGACCCAAATGGAGAGGGGCTGCTTGGGGGCCCCCTGGGGCCCCTTCAGGCCAGCTAGGTCTTTGGGTCCTGGCTCCTTCGCTTTGGGAGCAGTCGCTGGACGTTTGGCACGTTGGCCGGAGAGTGCTTCTCGGGCCGCGACCTGCAACCGGGCAGGTACCTCCCAGGTTCCCGGCCCAACGAAAGCCCCCAGACCCAAATGGAGAGGGGCTGCTTGGGGGCCCCCTGGGGCCCCTTCAGGCCAGCTAGGTCTTTGGGTCCTGGCTCCTTCGCTTTGGGAGCAGTCGCTGGACGTTTGGCACGTTGGCCGGAGAGTGCTTCTCGGGCCGCGACCTGCAACCGGGCAGGTACCTCCCAGGTTCCCGGCCCAACGAAAGCCCCCAGAGCCAAATGGAGAGGGGCTGCTTGGGGGCCCCCTGGGGCCCCTTCAGGCCAGCTAGGTCTTTGGGTCCTGGCTCCTTCGCTTTGGGAGCAGTCGCTGGACGTTCGGCACGTTGGCCGGAGAGTGCTTCTCGGGCCGCGACCTGCAACCGGGCAGGTACCTCCCAGGTTCCCGGCCCAACGAAAGTCCCCAGACCCAAATGGAGAGGGGCTGCTTGGGGGCCCCCTGGGGCCCCTTCAGGCCAGCTAGGTCTTTGGGTCCTGGCTCCTTCGCTTTGGGAGCAGTCGCTAGACGTTGGGCACGTTGGCCGGAGAGTGCTTCTCGGGCCGCGACCTGCAACCGGGCAGGTACCTCCCAGGTTCCCGGCCCAACGAAAGCCCCCAGACCCAAATGGAGAGGGGCTGCTTGGGGGCCCCCTGGGGCCCCTTCAGGCCAGCTAGGTCTTTGGGTCCTGGCTCCTTCGCTTTGGGAGCAGTCGCTGGACGTTCGGCACGTTGGCCGGAGAGTGCTTCTCGGGCCGCGACCTGCAACCGGGCAGGTACCTCCCAGGTTCCCGGCCCAACGAAAGCCCCCAGACCCAAATGGAGAGGGGCTGCTTGGGGGCCCCCTGGGGCCCCTTCAGGCCAGCTAGGTCTTTGGGTCCTGGCTCCTTCGCTTTGGGAGCAGTCGCTGGACGTTGGGCACGTTGGCCGGAGAGTGCTTCTCGGGCCGCGACCTGCAACCGGGCAGGTACCTCCCAGGTTCCCGGCCCAACGAAAGCCCCCAGACCCAAATGGAGAGGGGCTGCTTGGGGGCCCCCTGGGGCCCCTTCAGGCCAGCTAGGTCTTTGGGTCCTGGCTCCTTCGCTTTGGGAGCAGTCGCTGGACGTTGGGCACGTTGGCCGGAGAGTGCTTCTCGGGCCGCGACCTGCAACCGGGCAGGTACCTCCCAGGTTCCCGGCCCAACGAAAGCCCCCAGACCCAAATGGAGAGGGGCTGCTTGGGGGCCCCCTGGGGCCCCTTCAGGCCAGCTAGGTCTTTGGGTCCTGGCTCCTTCGCTTTGGGAGCAGTCGCTGAACGTTCGGCACGTTGGCCGGAGAGTGCTTCTCGGGCCGCGACCTGCAACCGGGCAGGTACCTCCCAGGTTCCCGGCCCAACGAAAGCCCCCAGACCCAAATGGAGAGGGGCTGCTTGGGGGCCCCCTGGGGCCCCTTCAGGCCAGCTAGGTCTTTGGGTCCTGGCTCCTTCGCTTTGGGAGCAGTCGCTGGACGTTTGGCACGTTGGCCGGAGAGTGCTTCTCGGGCTGCGACCTGCAACCGGGCAGGTACCTCCCAGGTTCCCGGCCCAACGAAAGCCCCCAGACCCAAATGGAGAGGGGCTGCTTGGGGGCCCCCTGGGGCCCCTTCAGGCCAGCTAGGTCTTTGGGTCCTGGCTCCTTCGCTTTGGGAGCAGTCGCTGGACGTTCGGCACGTTGGCCGGAGAGTGCTTCTCGGGCCGCGACCTGCAACCGGGCAGGTACCTCCCAGGTTCCCGGCCCAACGAAAGCCCCCAGACCCAAATGGAGAGGGGCTGCTTGGGGGCCCCCTGGGGCCCCTTCAGGCCAGCTAGGTCTTTGGGTCCTGGCTCCTTCGCTTTGGGAGCAGTCGCTGGACGTTTGGCACGTTGGCCGGAGAGTGCTTCTCGGGCCGCGACCTGCAACCGGGCAGGTACCTCCCAGGTTCCCGGCCCAACGAAAGCCCCCAGACCCAAATGGAGAGGGGCTGCTTGGGGGCCCCCTGGGGCCCCTTCAGGCCAGCTAGGTCTTTGGGTCCTGGCTCCTTCGCTTTGTGAGCAGTCGCTGGACGTTCGGCACGTTGGCCGGAGAGTGCTTCTCGGGCCGCGACCTGCAACCGGGCAGGTACCTCCCAGGTTCCCGGCCCAACGAAAGCCCCCAGACCCAAATGGAGAGGGGCTGCTTGGGGGCCCCCTGGGGCCCCTTCAGGCCAGCTAGGTCTTTGGGTCCTGGCTCCTTCGCTTTGGGAGCAGTCGCTGGACGTTTGGCACGTTGGCCGGAGAGTGCTTCTCGGGCCGCGACCTGCAACCGGGCAGGTACCTCCCAGGTTCCCGGCCCAACGAAAGCCCCCAGACCCAAATGGAGAGGGGCTGCTTGGGGGCCCCCTGGGGCCCCTTCAGGCCAGCTAGGTCTTTGGGTCCTGGCTCCTTCGCTTTGGGAGCAGTCGCTGGACGTTTGGCACGTTGGCCGGAGAGTGCTTCTCGGGCCGCGACCTGCAACCGGGCAGGTACCTCCCAGGTTCCCGGCCCAACGAAAGCCCCCAGACCCAAATGGAGAGGGGCTGCTTGGGGGCCCCCTGGGGCCCCTTCAGGCCAGCTAGGTCTTTGGGTCCTGGCTCCTTCGCTTTGGGAGCAGTCGCTGGACGTTCGGCACGTTGGCCGGAGAGTGCTTCTCGGGCCGCGACCTGCAACCGGGCAGGTACCTCCCAGGTTCCCGGCCCAACGAAAGCCCCCAGACCCAAATGGAGAGGGGCTGCTTGGGGGCCCCCTGGGGCCCCTTCAGGCCAGCTAGGTCTTTGGGTCCTGGCTCCTTCGCTTTGGGAGCAGTCGCTGGACGTTCGGCACGTTGGCCGGAGAGTGCTTCTCGGGCCGCGACCTGCAACCGGGCAGGTACCTCCCAGGTTCCCGGCCCAACGAAAGCCCCCAGACCCAAATGGAGAGGGGCTGCTTGGGGGCCCCCTGGGGCCCCTTCAGGCCAGCTAGGTCTTTGGGTCCTGGCTCCTTCGCTTTGGGAGCAGTCGCTGGACGTTCGGCACGTTGGCCGGAGAGTGCTTCTCGGGCCGCGACCTGCAACCGGGCAGGTACCTCCCAGGTTCCCGGCCCAACGAAAGCCCCCAGACCCAAATGGAGAGGGGCTGCTTGGGGGCCCCCTGGGGCCCCTTCAGGCCAGCTAGGTCTTTGGGTCCTGGCTCCTTCGCTTTGGGAGCAGTCGCTGGACGTTTGGCACGTTGGCCGGAGAGTGCTTCTCGGGCCGCGACCTGCAACCGGGCAGGTACCTCCCAGGTTCCCGGCCCAACGAAAGCCCCCAGACCCAAATGGAGAGGGGCTGCTTGGGGGCCCCCTGGGGCCCCTTCAGGCCAGCTAGGTCTTTGGGTCCTGGCTCCTTCACTTTGGGAGCAGTCGCTGGACGTTCGGCACGTTGGCCGGAGAGTGCTTCTCGGGCCGCGACCTGCAACCGGGCAGGTACCTCCCAGGTTCCCGGCCCAACGAAAGCCCCCAGACCCAAATGGAGAGGGGCTGCTTGGGGGCCCCCTGGGGCCCCTTCAGGCCAGCTAGGTCTTTGGGTCCTGGCTCCTTCGCTTTGGGAGCAGTCGCTGGACGTTGGGCACGTTGGCCGGAGAGTGCTTCTCGGGCCGCGACCTGCAACCGGGCAGGTACCTCCCAGGTTCCCGGCCCAACGAAAGCCCCCAGACCCAAATGGAGAGGGGCTGCTTGGGGGCCCCCTGGGGCCCCTTCAGGCCAGCTAGGTCTTTGGTCCTGGCTCCTTCGCTTTGGGAGCAGTCGCTGGACGTTTGGCACGTTGGCCGGAGAGTGCTTCTCGGGCCGCGACCTGCAACCGGGCAGGTACCTCCCAGGTTCCCGGCCCAACGAAAGCCCCCAGACCCAAATGGAG
>NW_028168674.1:0-15000 GCF_964237585.1 Gallinula chloropus
CTGGCCTGAAGGGGCCCCAGGGGGCCCCCAAGCAGCCCCTCTCCATTTGGGTCTGGGGGCTTTCGTTGGGCCGGGAACCTGGGAGGTACCTGCCCGGTTGCAGGTCGCGGCCCGAGAAGCACTCTCCGGCCAACGTGCCAAACGTCCAGCGACTGCTCCCAAAGCGAAGGAGCCAGGACCCAAAGACCTAGCTGGCCTGAAGGGGCCCCAGGGGGCCCCCAAGCAGCCCCTCTCCATTTGGGTCTGGGGGCTTTCGTTGGGCCGGGAACCTGGGAGGTACCTGCCCGGTTGCAGGTCGCGGCCCGAGAAGCACTCTCCGGCCAACGTGCCGAACGTCCAGCGACTGCTCCCAAAGCGAAGGAGCCAGGACCCAAAGACCTAGCTGGCCTGAAGGGGCCCCAGGGGGCCCCCAAGCAGCCCCTCTCCATTTGGGTCTGGGGGCTTTCGTTGGGCCGGGAACCTTGGAGGTACCTGCCCGGTTGCAGGTCGCGGCCCGAGAAGCACTCTCCGGCCAACGTGCCAAACGTCCAGCGACTGCTCGCAAAGCGAAGGAGCCAGGACCCAAAGACCTAGCTGGCCTGAAGGGGCCCCAGGGGGCCCCCAAGCAGCCCCTCTCCATTTGGGTCTGGGGGCTTTCGTTGGGCCGGGAACCTGGGAGGTACCTGCCCGGTTGCAGGTCGCGGCCCGAGAAGCACTCTCCGGCCAACGTGCCCAACGTCCAGCGACTGCTCCCAAAGCGAAGGAGCCAGGACCCAAAGACCTAGCTGGCCTGAAGGGGCCCCAGGGGGCCCCCAAGCAGCCCCTCTCCATTTGGGTCTGGGGGCTTTCGTTGGGCCGGGAACCTGGGAGGTACCTGCCCGGTTGCAGGTCGCGGCCCGAGAAGCACTCTCTGGCCAACGTGCCCAACGTCCAGCAACTGCTCCCAAAGTGAAGGAGCCAGGACCCAAAGACCTAGCTGGCCTGAAGGGGCCCCAGGGGGCCCCCAAGCAGCCCCTCTCCATTTGGGTCTGGGGGCTTTCGTTGGGCCGGGAACCTGGGAGGTACCTGCCCGGTTGCAGGTCGCGGCCCGAGAAGCACTCTCCGGCCAACGTGCCGAACGTCCAGCGACTGCTCCCAAAGCGAAGGAGCCAGGACCCAAAGACCTAGCTGGCCTGAAGGGGCCCCAGGGGGCCCCCAAGCAGCCCCTCTCCATTTGGGTCTGGGGGCTTTCGTTGGGCCGGGAACCTGGGAGGTACCTGCCCGGTTGCAGGTCGCGGCCCGAGAAGCACTCTCCGGCCAACGTGCCAAACGTCCAGCGACTGCTCCCAAAGCGAAGGAGCCAGGACCCAAAGACCTAGCTGGCCTGAAGGGGCCCCAGGGGGCCCAAAGCAGCCCCTCTCCATTTGGGTCTGGGGGCTTTCGTTGGGCCGGGAACCTGGGAGGTACCTGCCCGGTTGCAGGTCGCGGCCCGAGAAGCACTCTCCGGCCAACGTGCCCAACGTCCAGCGCCTGCTCCCAAAGCGAAGGAGCCAGGACCCAAAGACCTAGCTGGCCTGAAGGGGCCCCAGGGGGCCCCAAAGCAGCCCCTCTCCATTTGGGTCTGGGGGCTTTCGTTGGGCCGGGAACCTGGGAGGTACCTGCCCGGTTGCAGGTCGCGGCCCGAGAAGCACTCTCCGGCCAACGTGCCAAACGTCCAGCGACTGCTCCCAAAGCGAAGGAGCCAGGACCCAAAGACCTAGCTGGCCTGAAGGGGCCCCAGGGGGCCCCCAAGCAGCCCCTCTCCATTTGGGTCTGGGGGCTTTCGTTGGGCCGGGAACCTGGGAGGTACCTGCCCGGTTGCAGGTCGCGGCCCGAGAAGCACTCTCCGGCCAACGTGCCAAACGTCCAGCGACTGCTCCCAAAGCGAAGGAGCCAGGACCCAAAGACCTAGCTGGCCTGAAGGGGCCCCAGGGGGCCCCCAAGCAGCCCCTCTCCATTTGGGTCTGGGGGCTTTCGTTGGGCCGGGAACCTGGGAGGTACCTGCCCGGTTGCAGGTCGCGGCCCGAGAAGCACTCTCCGGCCAACGTGCCGAACGTCCAGCGACTGCTCCCAAAGCGAAGGAGCCAGGACCCAAAGACCTAGCTGGCCTGAAGGGGCCCCAGGGGGCCCCCAAGCAGCCCCTCTCCATTTGGGTCTGGGGGCTTTCGTTGGGCCGGGAACCTGGGAGGTACCTGCCCGGTTGCAGGTCGCGGCCCGAGAAGCACTCTCCGGCCAACGTGCCAAACGTCCAGCGACTGCTCCCAAAGCAAAGGAGCCAGGACCCAAAGACCTAGCTGGCCTGAAGGGGCCCCAGGGGGCCCCCAAGCAGCCCCTCTCCATTTGGGTCTGGGGGCTTTCGTTGGGCCGGGAACCTGGGAGGTACCTGCCCGGTTGCAGGTCGCGGCCCGAGAAGCACTCTCCGGCCAACGTGCCAAACGTCCAGCGACTGCTCCCAAAGCGAAGGAGCCAGGACCCAAAGACCTAGCTGGCCTGAAGGGGCCCCAGGGGGCCCCCAAGCAGCCCCTCTCCATTTGGGTCTGGGGGCTTTCGTTGGGCCGGGAACCTGGGAGGTACCTGCCCGGTTGCAGGTCGCGGCCCGAGAAGCACTCTCCGGCCAACGTGCCCAACGTCCAGCGACTGCTCCCAAAGCGAAGGAGCCAGGACCCAAAGACCTAGCTGGCCTGAAGGGGCCCCAGGGGGCCCCCAAGCAGCCCCTCTCCATTTGGGTCTGGGGGCTTTCGTTGGGCCGGGAACCTGGGAGGTACCTGCCCGGTTGCAGGTCGCGGCCCGAGAAGCACTCTCCGGCCAACGTGCCGAACGTCCAGCGACTGCTCCCAAAGCGAAGGAGCCAGGACCCAAAGACCTAGCTGGCCTGAAGGGGCCCCAGGGGGCCCCCAAGCAGCCCCTCTCCATTTGGGTCTGGGGGCTTTCGTTGGGCCGGGAACCTGGGAGGTACGTGCCCGGTTGCAGGTTGCGGCCCGAGAAGCACTCTCCGGCCAACGTGCCAAACGTCCAGCGACTGCTCCCAAAGCGAAGGAGCCAGGACCCAAAGACCTAGCTGGCCTGAAGGGGCCCCAGGGGGCCCCCAAGCAGCCCCTCTCCATTTGGGTCTGGGGGCTTTCGTTGGGCCGGGAACCTGGGAGGTACCTGCCCGGTTGCAGGTCGCGGCCCGAGAAGCACTCTCCGGCCAACGTGCCAAACGTCCAGCGACTGCTCCCAAAGCGAAGGAGCCAGGACCCAAAGACCTAGCTGGCCTGAAGGGGCCCCAGGGGGCCCCCAAGCAGCCCCTCTCCATTTGGGTCTGGGGGCTTTCGTTGGGCCGGGAACCTGGGAGGTACCTGCCCGGTTGCAGGTCGCGGCCCGAGAAGCACTCTCCGGCCAACGTGCCGAACGTCCAGCGACTGCTCCCAAAGCGAAGGAGCCAGGACCCAAAGACCTAGCTGGCCTGAAGGGGCCCCAGGGGGCCCCCAAGCAGCCCCTCTCCATTTGGGTCTGGGGGCTTTCGTTGGGCCGGGAACCTGGGAGGTACCTGCCCGGTTGCAGGTCGCGGCCCGAGAAGCACTCTCCGGCCAACGTGCCAAACGTCCAGCGACTGCTCCCAAAGCGAAGGAGCCAGGACCCAAAGACCTAGCTGGCCTGAAGGGGCCCCAGGGGGCCCCCAAGCAGCCCCTCTCCATTTGGGTCTGGGGGCTTTCGTTGGGCCGGGAACCTGGGAGGTACCTGCCCGGTTGCAGGTCGCGGCCCGAGAAGCACTCTCCGGCCAACGTGCCCAACGTCCAGCGACTGCTCCCAAAGCGAAGGAGCCAGGACCCAAAGACCTAGCTGGCCTGAAGGGGCCCCAGGGGGCCCCCAAGCAGCCCCTCTCCATTTGGGTCTGGGGGCTTTCGTTGGGCCGGGAACCTGGGAGGTACCTGCCCGGTTGCAGGTCGCGGCCCGAGAAGCACTCTCCGGCCAACGTGCCAAACGTCCAGCGCCTGCTCCCAAAGCGAAGGAGCCAGGACCCAAAGACCTAGCTGGCCTGAAGGGGCCCCAGGGGGCCCCCAAGCAGCCCCTCTCCATTTGGGTCTGGGGGCTTTCGTTGGGCCGGGAACCTGGGAGGTACCTGCCCGGTTGCAGGTCGCGGCCCGAGAAGCACTCTCCGGCCAACGTGCCAAACGTCCAGCGACTGCTCCCAAAGCGAAGGAGCCAGGACCCAAAGACCTAGCTGGCCTGAAGGGGCCCCAGGGGGCCCCCAAGCAGCCCCTCTCCATTTGGGTCTGGGGGCTTTCGTTGGGCCGGGAACCTGGGAGGTACCTGCCCGGTTGCAGGTCGCGGCCCGAGAAGCACTCTCCGGCCAACGTGCCCAACGTCCAGCGACTGCTCCCAAAGCGAAGGAGCCAGGACCCAAAGACCTAGCTGGCCTGAAGGGGCCCCAGGGGGCCCCCAAGCAGCCCCTCTCCATTTGGGTCTGGGGGCTTTCGTTGGGCCGGGAACCTGGGAGGTACCTGCCCGGTTGCAGGTCGCGGCCCGAGAAGCACTCTCCGGCCAACGTGCCAAACGTCCAGCGACTGCTCCCAAAGCGAAGGAGCCAGGACCCAAAGACCTAGCTGGCCTGAAGGGGCCCCAGGGGGCCCCCAAGCAGCCCCTCTCCATTTGGGTCTGGGGGCTTTCGTTGGGCCGGGAACCTGGGAGGTACCTGCCCGGTTGCAGGTCGCGGCCCGAGAAGCACTCTCCGGCCAACGTGCCAAACGTCCAGCGACTGCTCCCAAAGCGAAGGAGCCAGGACCCAAAGACCTAGCTGGCCTGAAGGGGCCCCAGGGGGCCCCCAAGCAGCCCCTCTCCATTTGGGTCTGGGGGCTTTCGTTGGGCCGGGAACCTGGGAGGTACCTGCCCGGTTGCAGGTCGCGGCCCGAGAAGCACTCTCCGGCCAACGTGCCAAACATCCAGCGACTGCTCCCAAAGCGAAGGAGCCAGGACCCAAAGACCTAGCTGGCCTGAAGGGGCCCCAGGGGGCCCCCAAGCAGCCCCTCTCCATTTGGGTCTGGGGGCTTTCGTTGGGCCGGGAACCTGGGAGGTACCTGCCCGGTTGCAGGTCGCGGCCCGAGAAGCACTCTCCGGCCAACGTGCCGAACGTCCAGCGACTGCTCCCAAAGCGAAGGAGCCAGGACCCAAAGACCTAGCTGGCCTGAAGGGGCCCCAGGGGGCCCCCAAGCAGCCCCTCTCCATTTGGGTCTGGGGGCTTTCGTTGGGCCGGGAACCTGGGAGGTACCTGCCCGGTTGCAGGTCGCGGCCCGAGAAGCACTCTCCGGCCAACGTGCCAAACGTCCAGCGACTGCTCCCAAAGCGAAGCAGCCAGGACCCAAAGACCTAGCTGGCCTGAAGGGGCCCCAGGGGGCCCCCAAGCAGCCCCTCTCCATTTGGGTCTGGGGGCTTTCGTTGGGCCGGGAACCTGGGAGGTACCTGCCCGGTTGCAGGTCGCGGCCCGAGAAGCACTCTCCGGCCAACGTGCCCAACGTCCAGCGACTGCTCCCAAAGCGAAGGAGCCAGGACCCAAAGACCTAGCTGGCCTGAAGGGGCCCCAGGGGGCCCCCAAGCAGCCCCTCTCCATTTGGGTCTGGGGGCTTTCGTTGGGGCGGGAACCTGGGAGGTACCTGCCCGGTTGCAGGTCGCGGCCCGAGAAGCACTCTGCGGCCAACATGCCAAACGTCCAGCGACTGCTCCCAAAGCGAAGGAGCCAGGACCCAAAGACCTAGCTGGCCTGAAGGGGCCCCAGGGGGCCCCCAAGCAGCCCCTCTCCATTTGGGTCTGGGGGCTTTCGTTGGGCCGGGAACCTGGGAGCTACCTGCCCGGTTGCAGGTCGCGGCCCGAGAAGCACTCTCCGGCCAACATGCCAAACGTCCAGCGACTGCTCCCAAAGCGAAGGAGCCAGGACCCAAAGACCTAGCTGGCCTGAAGGGGCCCCAGGGGGCCCCCAAGCAGCCCCTCTCCATTTGGGTCTGGGGGCTTTCGTTGGGCCGGGAACCTGGGAGGTACCTGCCCGGTTGCAGGTCGCGGCCCGAGAAGCACTCTCCGGCCAACATGCCAAACGTCCAGCGACTGCTCCCAAAGCGAAGGAGCCAGGACCCAAAGACCTAGCTGGCCTGAAGGGGCCCCAGGGGGCCCCCAAGCAGCCCCTCTCCATTTGGGTCTGGGGGCTTTCGTTGGGCCGGGAACCTGGGAGGTACCTGCCCGGTTGCAGGTCGCGGCCCGAGAAGCACTCTGCGGCCAACATGCCAAACGTCCAGCGACTGCTCCCAAAGCGAAGGAGCCAGGACCCAAAGACCTAGCTGGCCTGAAGGGGCCCCAGGGGGCCCCCAAGCAGCCCCTCTCCATTTGGGTCTGGGGGCTTTCGTTGGGCCGGGAACCTGGGAGGTACCTGCCCGGTTGCAGGTCGCGGCCCGAGAAGCACTCTCCGGCCAACATGCCCAACGTCCAGCGACTGCTCCCAAAGCGAAGGAGCCAGGACCCAAAGACCTAGCTGGCCTGAAGGGGCCCCAGGGGGCCCCCAAGCAGCCCCTCTCGATTTGGGTCTGGGGGCTTTCGTTGGGCCGGGAACCTGGGAGGTACCTGCCCGGTTGCAGGTCGCGGCCCGAGAAGCACTCTCCGGCCAACATGCCAAACGTCCAGCGACTGCTCCCAAAGCGAAGGAGCCAGGACCCAAAGACCTAGCTGGCCTGAAGGGGCCCCAGGGGGCCCCCAAGCAGCCCCTCTCCATTTGGGTCTGGGGGCTTTCGTTGGGCCGGGAACCTGGGAGGTACCTGCCCGGTTGCAGGTCGCGGCCCGAGAAGCACTCTGCGGCCAACATGCCAAACGTCCAGCGACTGCTCCCAAAGCGAAGGAGCCAGGACCCAAAGACCTAGCTGGCCTGAAGGGGCCCCAGGGGGCCCCCAAGCAGCCCCTCTCCATTTGGGTCTGGGGGCTTTCGTTGGGCCGGGAACCTGGGAGGTACCTGCCCGGTTGCAGGTCGCGGCCCGAGAATCACTCTCCGGCCAACATGCCAAACATCCAGCGACTGCTCCCAAAGCGAAGGAGCCAGGACCCAAAGACCTAGCTGGCCTGAAGGGGCCCCAGGGGGCCCCCAAGCAGCCCCTCTCCATTTGGGTCTGGGGGCTTTCGTTGGGCCGGGAACCTGGGAGGTACCTGCCCGGTTGCAGGTCGCGGCCCGAGAAGCACTCTGCGGCCAACATGCCAAACGTCCAGCGACTGCTCCCAAAGCGAAGGAGCCAGGACCCAAAGACCTAGCTGGCCTGAAGGGGCCCCAGGGGGCCCCCAAGCAGCCCCTCTCCATTTGGGTCTGGGGGCTTTCGTTGGGCCGGGAACCTGGGAGCTACCTGCCCGGTTGCAGGTCGCGGCCCGAGAAGCACTCTGCGGCCAACATGCCAAACGTCCAGCGACTGCTCCCAAAGCGAAGGAGCCAGGACCCAAAGACCTAGCTGGCCTGAAGGGGCCCCAGGGGGCCCCCAAGCAGCCCCTCTCCATTTGGGTCTGGGGGCTTTCGTTGGGCCGGGAACCTGGGAGGTACCTGCCCGGTTGCAGGTCGCGGCCCGAGAAGCACTCTCCGGCCAACATGCCCAACGTCCAGCGACTGCTCCCAAAGCGAAGGAGCCAGGACCCAAAGACCTAGCTGGCCTGAAGGGGCCCCAGGGGGCCCCCAAGCAGCCCCTCTCGATTTGGGTCTGGGGGCTTTCCTTGGGCCGGGAACCTGGGAGGTACCTGCCCGGTTGCAGGTCGCGGCCCGAGAAGCACTCTCCGGCCAACATGCCAAACGTCCAGCGACTGCTCCCAAAGCGAAGGAGCCAGGACCCAAAGACCTAGCTGGCCTGAAGGGGCCCCAGGGGGCCCCCAAGCAGCCCCTCTCCATTTGGGTCTGGGGGCTTTCGTTGGGCGGGAACCTGGGAGGTACCTGCCCGGTTGCAGGTCGCGGCCCGAGAAGCACTCTGCGGCCAACATGCCAAACGTCCAGCGACTGCTCCCAAAGCGAAGGAGCCAGGACCCAAAGACCTAGCTGGCCTGAAGGGGCCCCAGGGGGCCCCCAAGCAGCCCCTCTCCATTTGGGTCTGGGGGCTTTCGTTGGGCCGGGAACCTGGGAGGCTACCTGCCCGGTTGCAGGTCGCGGCCCGAGAAGCACTCTGCGGCCAACATGCCAAACGTCCAGCGACTGCTCCCAAAGCGAAGGAGCCAGGACCCAAAGACCTAGCTGGCCTGAAGGGGCCCCAGGGGGCCCCCAAGCAGCCCCTCTCCATTTGGGTCTGGGGGCTTTCGTTGGGCCGGGAACCTGGGAGGTACCTGCCCGGTTGCAGGTCGCGGCCCGAGAAGCACTCTGCGGCCAACATGCCAAACGTCCAGCGACTGCTCCCAAAGCGAAGGAGCCAGGACCCAAAGACCTAGCTGGCCTGAAGGGGCCCCAGGGGGCCCCCAAGCAGCCCCTCTCCATTTGGGTCTGGGGCTTTCGTTGGGCCGGGAACCTGGGAGGTACCTGCCCGGTTGCAGGTCGCGGCCCGAGAAGCACTCTGCGGCCAACATGCCAAACGTCCAGCGACTGCTCCCAAAGCGAAGGAGCCAGGACCCAAAGACCTAGCTGGCCTGAAGGGGCCCCAGGGGGCCCCCAAGCAGCCCCTCTCCATTTGGGTCTGGGGGCTTTCGTTGGGCCGGGAACCTGGGAGCTACCTGCCCGGTTGCAGGTCGCGGCCCGAGAAGCACTCTGCGGCCAACATGCCAAACGTCCAGCGACTGCTCCCAAAGCGAAGGAGCCAGGACCCAAAGACCTAGCTGGCCTGAAGGGGCCCCAGGGGGCCCCCAAGCAGCCCCTCTCCATTTGGGTCTGGGGGCTTTCGTTGGGCCGGGAACCTGGGAGGTACCTGCCCGGTTGCAGGTCGCGGCCCGAGAAGCACTCTCCGGCCAACGTGCCAAACGTCCAGCGACTGCTCCCAAAGCGAAGGAGCCAGGACCCAAAGACCTAGCTGGCCTGAAGGGGCCCCAGGGGGCCCCCAAGCAGCCCCTCTCCATTTGGGTCTGGGGGCTTTCGTTGGGCCGGGAACCTGGGAGGTACCTGCCCGGTTGCAGGTCGCGGCCCGAGAAGCACTCTGCGGCCAACATGCCAAACGTCCAGCGCCTGCTCCCAAAGCGAAGGAGCCAGGACCCAAAGACCTAGCTGGCCTGAAGGGGCCCCAGGGGGCCCCCAAGCAGCCCCTCTCCATTTGGGTCTGGGGGCTTTCGTTGGGCCGGGAACCTGGGAGGTACCTGCCCGGTTGCAGGTCGCGGCCCGAGAAGCACTCTGCGGCCAACATGCCAAACGTCCAGCGACTGCTCCCAAAGCGAAGGAGCCAGGACCCAAAGACCTAGCTGGCCTGAAGGGGCCCCAGGGGGCCCCCAAGCAGCCCCTCTCCATTTGGGTCTGGGGGCTTTCGTTGGGCCGGGAACCTGGGAGGTACCTGCCCGGTTGCAGGTCGCGGCCCGAGAAGCACTCTGCGGCCAACATGCCAAACGTCCAGCGACTGCTCCCAAAGCGAAGGAGCCAGGACCCAAAGACCTAGCTGGCCTGAAGGGGCCCCAGGGGGCCCCCAAGCAGCCCCTCTCCATTTGGGTCTGGGGGCTTTCGTTGGGCCGGGAACCTGGGAGGTACCTGCCCGGTTGCAGGTCGCGGCCCGAGAAGCACTCTCCGGCCAACATGCCCAAACGTCCAGCGACTGCTCCCAAAGCGAAGGAGCCAGGACCCAAAGACCTAGCTGGCCTGAAGGGGCCCCAGGGGGCCCCCAAGCAGCCCCTCTCCATTTGGGTCTGGGGGCTTTCGTTGGGCCGGGAACCTGGGAGGTACCTGCCCGGTTGCAGGTCGCGGCCCGAGAAGCACTCTGCGGCCAACATGCCAAACGTCCAGCGACTGCTCCCAAAGCGAAGGAGCCAGGACCCAAAGACCTAGCTGGCCTGAAGGGGCCCCAGGGGGCCCCCAAGCAGCCCCTCTCCATTTGGGTCTGGGGGCTTTCGTTGGGCCGGGAACCTGGGAGGTACCTGCCCGGTTGCAGGTCGCGGCCCGAGAAGCACTCTGCGGCCAACATGCCAAACGTCCAGCGACTGCTCCCAAAGCGAAGGAGCCAGGACCCAAAGACCTAGCTGGCCTGAAGGGGCCCCAGGGGGCCCCCAAGCAGCCCCTCTCCATTTGGGTCTGGGGGCTTTCGTTGGGCCGGGAACCTGGGAGGTACCTGCCCGGTTGCAGGTCGCGGCCCGAGAAGCACTCTGCGGCCAACATGCCAAACGTCCAGCGACTGCTCCCAAAGCGAAGGAGCCAGGACCCAAAGACCTAGCTGGCCTGAAGGGGCCCCAGGGGGCCCCCAAGCAGCCCCTCTCCATTTGGGTCTGGGGGCTTTCGTTGGGCCGGGAACCTGGGAGGTACCTGCCCGGTTGCAGGTCGCGGCCCGAGAAGCACTCTCCGGCCAACATGCCCAACGTCCAGCGACTGCTCCCAAAGCGAAGGAGCCAGGACCCAAAGACCTAGCTGGCCTGAAGGGGCCCCAGGGGGCCCCCAAGCAGCCCCTCTCCATTTGGGTCTGGGGGCTTTCGTTGGGCCGGGAACCTGGGAGGTACCTGCCCGGTTGCAGGTCGCGGCCCGAGAAGCACTCTCCGGCCAACGTGCCAAACGTCCAGCGACTGCTCCCAAAGCGAAGGAGCCAGGACCCAAAGACCTAGCTGGCCTGAAGGGGCCCCAGGGGGCCCCCAAGCAGCCCCTCTCCATTTGGGTCTGGGGGCTTTCGTTGGGCCGGGAACCTGGGAGCTACCTCCCCAGGTTGCATGTCGCGGCCTGAGAAGCACTCTCCGGCCAACATGCCAAACTTCCAGCGACTGCTCCCAAAGCGAAGCAGCCAGGACCCAAAGACCTAGCTGGCCTGAAGGGGCCCCAGGGGGCCCCCAAGCAGCCCCTCTCCATTTGGGTCTGGGGGCTTTCGTTGGGCCGGGAACCTGGGAGGTACCTGCCCGGTTGCAGGTCGCGGCCCGAGAAGCACTCTGCGGCCAACATGCCAAACGTCCAGCGACTGCTCCCAAAGCGAAGGAGCCAGGACCCAAAGACCTAGCTGGCCTGAAGGGGCCCCAGGGGGCCCCCAAGCAGCCCCTCTCCATTTGGGTCTGGGGGCTTTCGTTGGGCCGGGAACCTGGGAGGTACCTGCCCGGTTGCAGGTCGCGGCCCGAGAAGCACTCTGCGGCCAACATGCCAAACGTCCAGCGACTGCTCCCAAAGCGAAGGAGCCAGGACCCAAAGACCTAGCTGGCCTGAAGGGGCCCCAGGGGGCCCCCAAGCAGCCCCTCTCCATTTGGGTCTGGGGGCTTTCGTTGGGCCGGGAACCTGGGAGGTACCTGCCCGGTTGCAGGTCGCGGCCCGAGAAGCACTCTGCGGCCAACATGCCAAACGTCCAGCGACTGCTCCCAAAGCGAAGGAGCCAGGACCCAAAGACCTAGCTGGCCTGAAGGGGCCCCAGGGGGCCCCCAAGCAGCCCCTCTCCATTTGGGTCTGGGGGCTTTCGTTGGGCCGGGAACCTGGGAGGTACCTGCCCGGTTGCAGGTCGCGGCCCGAGAAGCAATCACTGGCCAACATGCCCAACGTCCAGCGACTGCTCCCAAAGCGAAGGAGCCAGGACCCAAAGACCTAGCTGGCCTGAAGGGGCCCCAGGGGGCCCCCAAGCAGCCCCTCTCCATTTGGGTCTGGGGGCTTTCGTTGGGCCGGGAACCTGGGAGGTACCTGCCCGGTTGCAGGTCGCGGCCCGAGAAGCACTCTGCGGCCAACATGCCAAACGTCCAGCGACTGCTCCCAAAGCGAAGGAGCCAGGACCCAAAGACCTAGCTGGCCTGAAGGGGCCCCAGGGGGCCCACAAGCAGCCCCTCTCCATTTGGGTCTGGTGGCTTTCGTTGGACCGGGAACCTGGGAGCTACCTGCCCGGTTGCAGGTCGCGGCCCGAGAAGCACTCTGCGGCCAACATGCCAAACGTCCAGCGACTGCTCCCAAAGCGAAGGAGCCAGGACCCAAAGACCTAGCTGGCCTGAAGGGGTCCCAGGGGGCCCCCAAGCAGCCCCTCTCCATTTGGGTCTGGGGGCTTTCGTTGGGCCGGGAACCTGGGAGGTACCTGCCCGGTTGCAGGTCGCGGCCCGAGAAGCACTCTGCGGCCAACATGCCAAACGTCCAGCGACTGCTCCCAAAGCGAAGGAGCCAGGACCCAAAGACCTAGCTGGCCTGAAGGGGCCCCAGGGGGCCCCCAAGCAGCCCCTCTCCATTTGGGTCTGGGGGCTTTCGTTGGGCCGGGAACCTGGGAGGTACCTGCCCGGTTGCAGGTCGCGGCCCGAGAAGCACTCACTGGCCAACATGCCCAACGTCCAGCGACTGCTCCCAAAGCGAAGGAGCCAGGACCCAAAGACCTAGCTGGCCTGAAGGGGCCCCAGGGGGCCCCCAAGCAGCCCCTCTCCATTTGGGTCTGGGGGCTTTCATTGGGCCGGGAACCTGGGAGGTACCTGCCCGGTTGCAGGTCGCGGCCCGAGAAGCACTCTGCGGCCAACATGCCAAACGTCCAGCGACTGCTCCCAAAGCGAAGGAGCCAGGACCCAAAGACCTAGCTGGCCTGAAGGGGCCCCAGGGGGCCCCCAAGCAGCCCCTCTCCATTTGGGTCTGGGGGCTTTCGTTGGGCCGGGAACCTGGGAGGTACCTGCCCGGTTGCAGGTCGCGGCCCGAGAAGCACTCTGCGGCCAACATGCCAAACGTCCAGCGACTGCTCCCAAAGCGAAGGAGCCAGGACCCAAAGACCTAGCTGGCCTGAAGGGGCCCCAGGGGGCCCCCAAGCAGCCCCTCTCCATTTGGGTCTGGGGGCTTTCGTTGGGCCGGGAACCTGGGAGGTACCTGCCCGGTTGCAGGTCGCGGCCCGAGAAGCACTCTGCGGCCAACATGCCAAACGTCCAGCGACTGCTCCCAAAGCGAAGGAGCCAGGACCCAAAGACCTAGCTGGCCTGAAGGGGTCCCAGGGGGCCCCCAAGCAGCCCCTCTCCATTTGGGTCTGGGGGCTTTCGTTGGGCCGGGAACCTGGGAGGTACCTGCCCGGTTGCAGGTCGCGGCCCGAGAAGCACTCTGCGGCCAACATGCCAAACGTCCAGCGACTGCTCCCAAAGCGAAGGAGCCAGGACCCAAAGACCTAGCTGGCCTGAAGGGGCCCCAGGGGGCCCCCAAGCAGCCCCTCTCCATTTGGGTCTGGGGGCTTTCGTTGGGCCGGGAACCTGGGAGGTACCTGCCCGGTTGCAGGTCGCGGCCCGAGAAGCACTCACTGGCCAACATGCCCAACGTCCAGCGACTGCTCCCAAAGCGAAGGAGCCAGGACCCAAAGACCTAGCTGGCCTGAAGGGGCCCCAGGGGGCCCCCAAGCAGCCCCTCTCCATTTGGGTCTGGGGGCTTTCGTTGGGCCGGGAACCTGGGAGGTACCTGCCCGGTTGCAGGTCGCGGCCCGAGAAGCACTCTCCGGCCAACGTGCCAAACGTCCAGCGACTGCTCCCAAAGTGAAGGAGCCAGGACCCAAAGACCTAGCTGGCCTGAAGGGGCCCCAGGGGGCCCCCAAGCAGCCCCTCTCCATTTGGGTCTGGGGGCTTTCGTTGGGCCGGGAACCTGGGAGCTACCTCCCCAGGTTGCAGGTCGCGGCCTGAGAAGCACTATCCGGCCAACATGCCAAACGTCCAGCGACTGCTCCCAAAGCGAAGGAGCCAGGACCCAAAGACCTAGCTGGCCTGAAGGGGCCCCAGGGGGCCCCCAAGCAGCCCCTCTCCATTTGGGTCTGGGGGCTTTCGTTGGGCCGGGAACCTGGGAGGTACCTGCCCGGTTGCAGGTCGCGGCCCGAGAAGCACTCTGCGGCCAACATGCCAAACGTCCAGCGACTGCTCCCAAAGCGAAGGAGCCAGGACCCAAAGACCTAGCTGGCCTGAAGGGGCCCCAGGGGGCCCCCAAGCAGCCCCTCTCCATTTGGGTCTGGGGGCTTTCGTTGGGCCGGGAACCTGGGAGGTACCTGCCCGGTTGCAGGTCGCGGCCTGAGAAGCACTCTGCGGCCAACATGCCAAACGTCCAGCGACTGCTCCCAAAGCGAAGGAGCCAGGACCCAAAGACCTAGCTGGCCTGAAGGGGCCCCAGGGGGCCCCCAAGCAGCCCCTCTCCATTTGGGTCTGGGGGCTTTCGTTGGGCCGGGAACCTGGGAGCTACCTGCCCGGTTGCAGGTCGCGGCCCGAGAAGCACTCTGTGGCCAACATGCCAAACGTCCAGCGACTGCTCCCAAAGCGAAGGAGCCAGGACCCAAAGACCTAGCTGGCCTGAAGGGGCCCCAGGGGGCCCCCAAGCAGCCCCTCTCCATTTGGGTCTGGGGGCTTTCGTTGGGCCGGGAACCTGGGAGGTACCTGCCCGGTTGCAGGTCGCGGCCCGAGAAGCACTCTGCGGCCAACATGCCAAACGTCCAGCGACTGCTCCCAAAGCGAAGGAGCCAGGACCCAAAGACCTAGCTGGCCTGAAGGGGCCCCAGGGGGCCCCCAAGCAGCCCCTCTCCATTTGGGTCTGGGGGCTTTCGTTGGGCCGGGAACCTGGGAGGTACCTGCCCAGTTGCAGGTCGCGGCCCGAGAAGCACTCTCCGGCCAACGTGCCAAACGTCCAGCGACTGCTCCCAAAGCGAAGGAGCCAGGACCCAAAGACCTAGCTGGCCTGAAGGGGTCCCAGGGGGCCCCCAAGCAGCCCCTCTCCATTTGGGTCTGGGGGCTTTCGTTGGGCCGGGAACCTGGGAGGTACCTGCCCGGTTGCAGGTCGCGGCCCGAGAAGCACTCTCCGGCCAACATGCCAAACGTCCAGCGACTGCTCCCAAAGCGAAGGAGCCAGGACCCAAAGACCTAGCTGGCCTGAAAGGGCCCCAGGGGGCCCCCAAGCAGCCCCTCTCCATTTGGGTCTGGGGGCTTTCGTTGGGCCGGGAACCTGGGAGGTACCTGCCCGGTTGC
>NW_028168674.1:25000-52718 GCF_964237585.1 Gallinula chloropus
CCAAATGGAGAGGGGCTGCTTGGGGGCCCCCTGGGGCCCCTTCAGGCCAGCTAGGTCTTTGGGTCCTGGCTCCTTCGCTTTGGGAGCAGTCGCTGGACGTTCGGCACGTTGGCCGGAGAGTGCTTCTCGGGCCGCGACCTGCAACCGGGCAGGTACCACCCAGGTTCCCGGCCCAACGAAAGCCCCCAGACCCAAATGGAGAGGGGCTGCTTGGGGGCCCCCTGGGGCCCCTTCAGGCCAGCTAGGTCTTTGGGTCCTGGCTCCTTCGCTTTGGGAGCAGTCGCTGGACGTTCGGCACGTTGGCCGGAGAGTGCTTCTCGGGCCGCGACCTGCAACCGGGCAGGTACCTCCCAGGTTCCCGGCCCAACGAAAGCCCCCAGACCCAAATGGAGAGGGGCTGCTTGGGGGCCCCCTGGGGCCCCTTCAGGCCAGCTAGGTCTTTGGGTCCTGGCTCCTTCGCTTTGGGAGCAGTCGCTGGACGTTCGGCACGTTGGCCGGAGACTGCTTCTCGGGCCGCGACCTGCAACCGGGCAGGTACCTCCCAGGTTCCCGGCCCAACGAAAGCCCCCAGACCCAAATGGAGAGGGGCTGCTTGGGGGCCCCCTGGGGCCCCTTCAGGCCAGCTAGGTCTTTGGGTCCTGGCTCCTTCGCTTTGGGAGCAGTCGCTGGACGTTTGGCACGTTGGCCGGAGAGTGCTTCTCGGGCCGCGACCTGCAACCGGGCAGGTACCTCCCAGGTTCCCGGCCCAACGAAAGCCCCCAGACCCAAATGGAGAGGGGCTGCTTGGGGGCCCCCTGGGGCCCCTTCAGGCCAGCTAGGTCTTTGGGTCCTGGCTCCTTCGCTTTGGGAGCAGTCGCTGGACGTTCGGCACGTTGGCCGGAGAGTGCTTCTCGGGCCGCGACCTGCAACCGGGCAGGTACCTCCCAGGTTCCCGGCCCAACGAAAGCCCCCAGACCCAAATGGAGAGGGGCTGCTTGGGGGCCCCCTGGGGCCCCTTCAGGCCAGCTAGGTCTTTGGGTCCTGGCTCCTTCGCTTTGGGAGCAGTCGCTGGACGTTCGGCACGTTGGCCGGAGAGTGCTTCTCGGGCCGCGACCTGCAACCGGGCAGGTACCTCCCAGGTTCCCGGCCCAACGAAAGCCCCCAGACCCAAATGGAGAGGGGCTGCTTGGGGGCCCCCTGGGGCCCCTTCAGGCCAGCTAGGTCTTTGGGTCCTGGCTCCTTCGCTTTGGGAGCAGTCGCTGGACGTTTGGCACGTTGGCCGCAGAGTGCTTCTCGGGCCGCGACCTGCAACCGGGCAGGTACCTCCCAGGTTCCCGGCCCAACGAAAGCCCCCAGACCCAAATGGAGAGGGGCTGCTTGGGGGCCCCCTGGGGCCCCTTCAGGCCAGCTAGGTCTTTGGGTCCTGGCTCCTTCGCTTTGGGAGCAGTCGCTGGACGTTTGGCACGTTGGCCGGAGAGTGCTTCTCGGGCCGCGACCTGCAACCGGGCAGGTACCTCCCAGGTTCCCGGCCCAACGAAAGCCCCCAGACCCAAATGGAGAGGGGCTGCTTGGGGGCCCCCTGGGGCCCCTTCAGGCCAGCTAGGTCTTTGGGTCCTGGCTCCTTCGCTTTGGGAGCAGTCGCTGGACGTTGGGCACGTTGGCCGGAGAGTGCTTCTCGGGCCGCGACCTGCAACCGGGCAGGTACCTCCCAGGTTCCCGGCCCAACGAAAGCCCCCAGACCCAAATGGAGAGGGGCTGCTTGGGGGCCCCCTGGGGCCCCTTCAGGCCAGCTAGGTCTTTGGGTCCTGGCTCCTTCGCTTTGGGAGCAGTCGCCGGACGTTTGGCACGTTGGCCGGAGAGTGCTTCCCGGGCCGCGACCTGCAACCGGGCAGGTACCTCCCAGGTTCCCGGCCCAACGAAAGCCCCCAGACCCAAATGGAGAGGGCCTGCTTGGGGGCCCCCTGGGGCCCCTTCAGGCCAGCTAGGTCTTTGGGTCCTGGCTCCTTCGCTTTGGGAGCAGTCGCTGGACGTTTGGCACGTTGGCCGGAGAGTGCTTCTCGGGCCGCGACCTGCAACCGGGCAGGTACCTCCCAGGTTCCCGGCCCAACGAAAGCCCCCAGACCCAAATGGAGAGGGGCTGCTTGGGGGCCCCCTGGGGCCCCTTCAGGCCAGCTAGGTCTTTGGGTCCTGGCTCCTTCGCTTTGGGAGCAGTCGCTGGACGTTTGGCACGTTGGCCGGAGAGTGCTTCTCGGGCCGCGACCTGCAACCGGGCAGGTACCTCCCAGGTTCCCGGCCCAACGAAAGCCCCCAGACCCAAATGGAGAGGGCCTGCTTGGGGGCCCCCTGGGGCCCCTTCAGGCCAGCTAGGTCTTTGGGTCCTGGCTCCTTCGCTTTGGGAGCAGTCGCTGGACGTTCGGCACGTTGGCCGGAGAGTGCTTCTCGGGCCGCGACCTGCAACCGGGCAGGTACCTCCCAGGTTCCCGGCCCAACGAAAGCCCCCAGACCCAAATGGAGAGGGGCTGCTTGGGGGCCCCCTGGGGCCCCTTCAGGCCAGCTAGGTCTTTGGGTCCTGGCTCCTTCGCTTTGGGAGCAGTCGCTGGACGTTGGGCACGTTGGCCGGAGAGTGCTTCTCGGGCCGCGACCTGCAACCGGGCAGGTACCTCCCAGGTTCCCGGCCCAACGAAAGCCCCCAGACCCAAATGGAGAGGGGCTGCTTGGGGGCCCCCTGGGGCCCCTTCAGGCCAGCTAGGTCTTTGGGTCCTGGCTCCTTCGCTTTGGGAGCAGTCGCCGGACGTTTGGCACGTTGGCCGGAGAGTGCTTCTCGGGCCGCGACCTGCAACCGGGCAGGTACCTCCCAGGTTCCCGGCCCAACGAAAGCCCCCAGACCCAAATGGAGAGGGCCTGCTTGGGGCCCCCCTGGGGCCCCTTCAGGCCAGCTAGGTCTTTGGGTCCTGGCTCCTTCGCTTTGGGAGCAGTCGCTGGACGTTTGGCACGTTGGCCGGAGAGTGCTTCTCGGGCCGCGACCTGCAACCGGGCAGGTACCTCCCAGGTTCCCGGCCCAACGAAAGCCCCCAGACCCAAATGGAGAGGGGCTGCTTGGGGGCCCCCTGGGGCCCCTTCAGGCCAGCTAGGTCTTTGGGTCCTGGCTCCTTCGCTTTGGGAGCAGTCGCTGGACGTTTGGCACGTTGGCCGGAGAGTGCTTCTCGGGCCGCGACCTGCAACCGGGCAGGTACCTCCCAGGTTCCCGGCCCAACGAAAGCCCCCAGACCCAAATGGAGAGGGGCTGCTTGGGGGCCCCCTGGGGCCCCTTCAGGCCAGCTAGGTCTTTGGGTCCTGGCTCCTTCGCTTTGGGAGCAGTCGCTGGACGTTTGGCACGTTGGCCGGAGAGTGCTTCTCGGGCCGCGACCTGCAACCGGGCAGGTACCTCCCAGGTTCCCGGCCCAACGAAAGCCCCCAGACCCAAATGGAGAGGGGCTGCTTGGGGGCCCCCTGGGGCCCCTTCAGGCCAGCTAGGTCTTTGGGTCCTGGCTCCTTCGCTTTGGGAGCAGTCGCTGGACGTTCGGCACGTTGGCCGGAGAGTGCTTCTCGGGCCGCGACCTGCAACCGGGCAGGTACCTCCCAGGTTCCCGGCCCAACGAAAGCCCCCAGACCCAAATGGAGAGGGGCTGCTTGGGGGCCCCCTGGGGCCCCTTCAGGCCAGCTAGGTCTTTGGGTCCTGGCTCCTTCGCTTTGGGAGCAGTCGCTGGACGTTTGGCACGTTGGCCGGAGAGTGCTTCTCGGGCCGCGACCTGCAACCGGGCAGGTACCTCCCAGGTTCCCGGTCCAACGAAAGCCCCCAGACCCAAATGGAGAGGGGCTGCTTGGGGGCCCCCTGGGGCCCCTTCAGGCCAGCTAGGTCTTTGGGTCCTGGCTCCTTCGCTTTGGGAGCAGTCGCTGGACGTTCGGCACGTTGGCCGGAGAGTGCTTCTCGGGCCGCGACCTGCAACCGGGCAGGTACCTCCCAGGTTCCCGGCCCAACGAAAGCCCCCAGACCCAAATGGAGAGGGGCTGCTTGGGGGCCCCCTGGGGCCCCTTCAGGCCAGCTAGGTCTTTGGGTCCTGGCTCCTTCGCTTTGGGAGCAGTCGCTGGACGTTCGGCACGTTGGCCGGAGAGTGCTTCTCGGGCCGCGACCTGCAACCGGGCAGGTACCTCCCAGGTTCCCGGCCCAACGAAAGCCCCCAGACCCAAATGGAGAGGGGCTGCTTGGGGGCCCCCTGGGGCCCCTTCAGGCCAGCTAGGTCTTTGGGTCCTGGCTCCTTCGCTTTGGGAGCAGTCGCTGGACGTTTGGCACGTTGGCCGCAGAGTGCTTCTCGGGCCGCGACCTGCAACCGGGCAGGTACCTCCCAGGTTCCCGGCCCAACGAAAGCCCCCAGACCCAAATGGAGAGGGGCTGCTTGGGGGCCCCCTGGGGCCCCTTCAGGCCAGCTAGGTCTTTGGGTCCTGGCTCCTTCGCTTTGGGAGCAGTCGCTGGACGTTTGGCACGTTGGCCGGAGAGTGCTTCTCGGGCCGCGACCTGCAACCGGGCAGGTACCTCCCAGGTTCCCGGCCCAACGAAAGCCCCCAGACCCAAATGGAGAGGGGCTGCTTGGGGGCCCCCTGGGGCCCCTTCAGGCCAGCTAGGTCTTTGGGTCCTGGCTCCTTCGCTTTGGGAGCAGTCGCTGGACGTTGGGCACGTTGGCCGGAGAGTGCTTCTCGGGCCGCGACCTGCAACCGGGCAGGTACCTCCCAGGTTCCCGGCCCAACGAAAGCCCCCAGACCCAAATGGAGAGGGGCTGCTTGGGGGCCCCCTGGGGCCCCTTCAGGCCAGCTAGGTCTTTGGGTCCTGGCTCCTTCGCTTTGGGAGCAGTCGCCGGACGTTTGGCACGTTGGCCGGAGAGTGCTTCCCGGGCCGCGACCTGCAACCGGGCAGGTACCTCCCAGGTTCCCGGCCCAACGAAAGCCCCCAGACCCAAATGGAGAGGGCCTACTTGGGGGCCCCCTGGGGCCCCTTCAGGCCAGCTAGGTCTTTGGGTCCTGGCTCCTTCGCTTTGGGAGCAGTCGCTGGACGTTTGGCACGTTGGCCGGAGAGTGCTTCTCGGGCCGCGACCTGCAACCGGGCAGGTACCTCCCAGGTTCCCGGCCCAACGAAAGCCCCCAGACCCAAATGGAGAGGGGCTGCTTGGGGGCCCCCTGGGGCCCCTTCAGGCCAGCTAGGTCTTTGGGTCCTGGCTCCTTCGCTTTGGGAGCAGTCGCTGGACGTTCGGCACGTTGGCCGGAGAGTGCTTCTCGGGCCGCGACCTGCAACCGGGCAGGTACCTCCCAGGTTCCCGGCCCAACGAAAGCCCCCAGACCCAAATGGAGAGGGCCTGCTTGGGGGCCCCCTGGGGCCCCTTCAGGCCAGCTAGGTCTTTGGGTCCTGGCTCCTTCGCTTTGGGAGCAGTCGCTGGACGTTCGGCACGTTGGCCGGAGAGTGCTTCTCGGGCCGCGACCTGCAACCGGGCAGGTACCTCCCAGGTTCCCGGCCCAACGAAAGCCCCCAGACCCAAATGGAGAGGGGCTGCTTGGGGGCCCCCTGGGGCCCCTTCAGGCCAGCTAGGTCTTTGGGTCCTGGCTCCTTCGCTTTGGGAGCAGTCGCCGGACGTTTGGCACGTTGGCCGGAGAGTGCTTCTCGGGCCGCGACCTGCAACCGGGCAGGTACCTCCCAGGTTCCCGGCCCAACGAAAGCCCCCAGACCCAAATGGAGAGGGGCTGCTTGGGGGCCCCCTGGGGCCCCTTTAGGCCAGCTAGGTCTTTGGGTCCTGGCTCCTTCGCTTTGGGAACAGTCGCTGGACGTTTGGCACGTTGGCCGGAGAGTGCTTCTCGGGCCGCGACCTGCAACCGGGCAGGTACCTCCCAGGTTCCCGGCCCAACGAAAGCCCCCAGACCCAAATGGAGAGGGGCTGCTTGGGGGCCCCCTGGGGCCCCTTCAGGCCAGCTAGGTCTTTGGGTCCTGGCTCCTTCGCTTTGGGAGCAGTCGCTGGACGTTGGGCACGTTGGCCGGAGAGTGCTTCTCGGGCCGCGACCTGCAACCGGGCAGGTACCTCCCAGGTTCCCGGCCCAACGAAAGTCCCCAGACCCAAATGGAGAGGGGCTGCTTGGGGGCCCCCTGGGGCCCCTTCAGGCCAGCTAGGTCTTTGGGTCCTGGCTCCTTCGCTTTGGGAGCAGTCGCTGGACGTTTGGCACGTTGGCCGGAGAGTGCTTCTTGGGCCGCGACCTGCAACCGGGCAGGTACCTCCCAGGTTCCCGGCCCAACGAAAGCCCCCAGACCCAAATGGAGAGGGGCTGCTTGGGGGCCCCCTGGGGCCCCTTCAGGCCAGCTAGGTCTTTGGGTCCTGGCTCCTTCGCTTTGGGAGCAGTCGCTGGACGTTTGGCACGTTGGCCGGAGAGTGCTTCTCGGGCCGCGACCTGCAACCGGGCAGGTACCTCCCAGGTTCCCGGCCCAACGAAAGCCCCCAGACCCAAATGGAGAGGGGCTGCTTGGGGGCCCCCTGGGGCCCCTTCAGGCCAGCTAGGTCTTTGGGTCCTGGCTCCTTCGCTTTGGGAGCAGTCGCTGGACGTTTGGCACGTTGGCCGGAGAGTGCTTCTCGGGCCGCGACCTGCAACCGGGCAGGTACCTCCCAGGTTCCCGGCCCAACGAAAGCCCCCAGACCCAAATGGAGAGGGGCTGCTTGGGGGCCCCCTGGGGCCCCTTCAGGCCAGCTAGGTCTTTGGGTCCTGGCTCCTTCGCTTTGGGAGCAGTCGCTGGACGTTGGGCACGTTGGCCGGAGAGTGCTTCTCGGGCCGCGACCTGCAACCGGGCAGGTACCTCCCAGGTTCCCGGCCCAACGAAAGCCCCCAGACCCAAATGGAGAGGGGCTGCTTGGGGGCCCCCTGGGGCCCCTTCAGGCCAGCTAGGTCTTTGGGTCCTGGCTCCTTCGCTTTGGGAGCAGTCGCTGGACGTTCGGCACGTTGGCCGGAGAGTGCTTCTCGGGCCGCGACCTGCAACCGGGCAGGTACCTCCCAGGTTCCCGGCCCAACGAAAGCCCCCAGACCCAAATGGAGAGGGGCTGCTTGGGGGACCCCTGGGGCCCCTTCAGGCCAGCTAGGTCTTTGGGTCCTGGCTCCTTCGCTTTGGGAGCAGTCGCCGGACGTTTGGCACGTTGGCCGGAGAGTGCTTCTCGGGCCGCGACCTGCAACCGGGCAGGTACCTCCCAGGTTCCCGGCCCAACGAAAGCCCCCAGACCCAAATGGAGAGGGCCTGCTTGGGGGCCCCCCTGGGGCCCCTTCAGGCCAGCTAGGTCTTTGGGTCCTGGCTCCTTCGCTTTGGGAGCAGTCGCTGGACGTTTGGCACGTTGGCCGGAGAGTGCTTCTCGGGCCGCGACCTGCAACCGGGCAGGTACCTCCCAGGTTCCCGGCCCAACGAAAGCCCCCAGACCCAAATGGAGAGGGGCTGCTTGGGGGCCCCCTGGGGCCCCTTCAGGCCAGCTAGGTCTTTGGGTCCTGGCTCCTTCGCTTTGGGAGCAGTCGCTGGACGTTTGGCACGTTGGCCGGAGAGTGCTTCTCGGGCCGCGACCTGCAACCGGGCAGGTACCTCCCAGGTTCCCGGCCCAACGAAAGCCCCCAGACCCAAATGGAGAGGGGCTGCTTGGGGGCCCCCTGGGGCCCCTTCAGGCCAGCTAGGTCTTTGGGTCCTGGCTCCTTCGCTTTGGGAGCAGTCGCTGGACGTTTGGCACGTTGGCCGGAGAGTGCTTCTCGGGCCGCGACCTGCAACCGGGCAGGTACCTCCCAGGTTCCCGGCCCAACGAAAGCCCCCAGACCCAAATGGAGAGGGGCTGCTTGGGGGCCCCCTGGGGCCCCTTCAGGCCAGCTAGGTCTTTGGGTCCTGGCTCCTTCGCTTTGGGAGCAGTCGCTGGACGTTCGGCACGTTGGCCGGAGAGTGCTTCTCGGGCCGCGACCTGCAACCGGGCAGGTACCTCCCAGGTTCCCGGCCCAACGAAAGCCCCCAGACCCAAATGGAGAGGGGCTGCTTGGGGGCCCCCTGGGGCCCCCTCAGGCCAGCTAGGTCTTTGGGTCCTGGCTCCTTCGCTTTGGGAGCAGTCGCTGGACGTTCGGCACGTTGGCCGGAGAGTGCTTCTCGGGCCGCGACCTGCAACGGGCAGGTACCTCCCAGGTTCCCGGCCCAACGAAAGCCCCCAGACCCAAATGGAGAGGGGCTGCTTGGGGGCCCCCTGGGGCCCCTTCAGGCCAGCTAGGTCTTTGGGTCCTGGCTCCTTCGCTTTGGGAGCAGTCGCCGGACGTTTGGCACGTTGGCCGGAGAGTGCTTCTCGGGCCGCGACCTGCAACCGGGCAGGTACCTCCCAGGTTCCCGGCCCAACGAAAGCCCCCAGACCCAAATGGAGAGGGGCTGCTTGGGGGCCCCCTGGGGCCCCTTTAGGCCAGCTAGGTCTTTGGGTCCTGGCTCCTTCGCTTTGGGAACAGTCGCTGGACGTTTGGCACGTTGGCCGGAGAGTGCTTCTCGGGCCGCGACCTGCAACCGGGCAGGTACCTCCCAGGTTCCCGGCCCAACGAAAGCCCCCAGACCCAAATGGAGAGGGGCTGCTTGGGGGCCCCCTGGGGCCCCTTCAGGCCAGCTAGGTCTTTGGGTCCTGGCTCCTTCGCTTTGGGAGCAGTCGCTGGACGTTGGGCACGTTGGCCGGAGAGTGCTTCTCGGGCCGCGACCTGCAACCGGGCAGGTACCTCCCAGGTTCCCGGCCCAACGAAAGTCCCCAGACCCAAATGGAGAGGGGCTGCTTGGGGGCCCCCTGGGGCCCCTTCAGGCCAGCTAGGTCTTTGGGTCCTGGCTCCTTCGCTTTGGGAGCAGTCGCTGGACGTTTGGCACGTTGGCCGGAGAGTGCTTCTTGGGCCGCGACCTGCAACCGGGCAGGTACCTCCCAGGTTCCCGGCCCAACGAAAGCCCCCAGACCCAAATGGAGAGGGGCTGCTTGGGGGCCCCCTGGGGCCCCTTCAGGCCAGCTAGGTCTTTGGGTCCTGGCTCCTTCGCTTTGGGAGCAGTCGCTGGACGTTTGGCACGTTGGCCGGAGAGTGCTTCTCGGGCCGCGACCTGCAACCGGGCAGGTACCTCCCAGGTTCCCGGCCCAACGAAAGCCCCCAGACCCAAATGGAGAGGGGCTGCTTGGGGGCCCCCTGGGGCCCCTTCAGGCCAGCTAGGTCTTTGGGTCCTGGCTCCTTCGCTTTGGGAGCAGTCGCTGGACGTTTGGCACGTTGGCCGGAGAGTGCTTCTCGGGCCGCGACCTGCAACCGGGCAGGTACCTCCCAGGTTCCCGGCCCAACGAAAGCCCCCAGACCCAAATGGAGAGGGGCTGCTTGGGGGCCCCCTGGGGCCCCTTCAGGCCAGCTAGGTCTTTGGGTCCTGGCTCCTTCGCTTTGGGAGCAGTCGCTGGACGTTGGGCACGTTGGCCGGAGAGTGCTTCTCGGGCCGCGACCTGCAACCGGGCAGGTACCTCCCAGGTTCCCGGCCCAACGAAAGCCCCCAGACCCAAATGGAGAGGGGCTGCTTGGGGGCCCCCTGGGGCCCCTTCAGGCCAGCTAGGTCTTTGGGTCCTGGCTCCTTCGCTTTGGGAGCAGTCGCTGGACGTTTGGCACGTTGGCCGGAGAGTGCTTCTCGGGCCGCGACCTGCAACCGGGCAGGTACCTCCCAGGTTCCCGGCCCAACGAAAGCCCCCAGACCCAAATGGAGAGGGGCTGCTTGGGGGCCCCCTGGGGCCCCTTCAGGCCAGCTAGGTCTTTGGGTCCTGGCTCCTTCGCTTTGGGAGCAGTCGCTGGACGTTCGGCACGTTGGCCGGAGAGTGCTTCTCGGGCCGCGACCTGCAACCGGGCAGGTACCTCCCAGGTTCCCGGCCCAACGAAAGCCCCCAGACCCAAATGGAGAGGGGCTGCTTGGGGGCCCCCTGGGGCCCCTTCAGGCCAGCTAGGTCTTTGGGTCCTGGCTCCTTCGCTTTGGGAGCAGTCGCTGGACGTTTGGCACGTTGGCCGGAGAGTGCTTCTCGGGCCGCGACCTGCAACCGGGCAGGTACCTCCCAGGTTCCCGGCCCAACGAAAGCCCCCAGACCCAAATGGAGAGGGGCTGCTTGGGGGCCCCCTGGGGCCCCTTCAGGCCAGCTAGGTCTTTGGGTCCTGGCTCCTTCGCTTTGGGAGCAGTCGCTGGACGTTTGGCATGTTGGCCGGAGAGTGCTTCTCGGGCCGCGACCTGCAACCGGGCAGGTACCTCCCAGGTTCCCGGCCCAACGAAAGCCCCCAGACCCAAATGGAGAGGGGCTGATGGGGGCCCCCTGGGGCCCCTTCAGGCCAGCTAGGTCTTTGGGTCCTGGCTCCTTCGCTTTGGGAGCAGTCGCTGGACGTTGGGCACGTTGGCCGGAGAGTGCTTCTCGGGCCGCGACCTGCAACCGGGCAGGTACCTCCCAGGTTCCCGGCCCAACGAAAGCCCCCAGACCCAAATGGAGAGGGGCTGCTTGGGGGCCCCCTGGGGCCCCTTCAGGCCAGCTAGGTCTTTGGGTCCTGGCTCCTTCGCTTTGGGAGCAGTCGCTGGACGTTCGGCACGTTGGCCGGAGAGTGCTTCTCGGGCCGCGACCTGCAACCGGGCAGGTACCTCCCAGGTTCCCGGCCCAACGAAAGCCCCCAGACCCAAATGGAGAGGGGCTGCTTGGGGGCCCCCTGGGGCCCCTTCAGGCCAGCTAGGCCTTTGGGTCCTGGCTCCTTCGCTTTGGGAGAAGTCGCTGGATGTTTGGCACGTTGGCCGGAGAGTGCTTCTCGGGCCGCGACCTGCAACCGGGCAGGTACCTCCCAGGTTCCCGGCCCAACGAAAGCCCCCAGACCCAAATGGAGAGGGGCTGCTTGGGGGCCCCCTGGGGCCCCTTCAGGCCAGCTAGGTCTTTGGGTCCTGGCTCCTTCGCTTTGGGAGCAGTCGCTGGACGTTTGGCACGTTGGCCGGAGAGTGCTTCTCGGGCCGCGACCTGCAACCGGGCAGGTACCTCCCAGGTTCCCGGCCCAACGAAAGCCCCCAGACCCAAATGGAGAGGGGCTGCTTGGGGGCCCCCTGGGGCCCCTTCAGGCCAGCTAGGTCTTTGGGTCCTGGCTCCTTCGCTTTGGGAGCAGTCGCTGGACGTTTGGCACGTTGGCCGGAGAGTGCTTCTCGGGCCGCGACCTGCAACCGGGCAGGTACCTCCCAGGTTCCCGGCCCAACGAAAGCCCCCAGACCCAAATGGAGAGGGGCTGCTTGGGGGCCCCCTGGGGCCCCTTCAGGCCAGCTAGGTCTTTGGGTCCTGGCTCCTTCGCTTTGGGAGCAGTCGCTGGACGTTTGGCACGTTGGCCGGAGAGTGCTTCTCGGGCCGCGACCTGCAACCGGGCAGGTACCTCCCAGGTTCCCGGCCCAACGAAAGCACCCAGACCCAAATGGAGAGGGGCTGCTTGGGGGCCCCCTGGGGCCCCTTCAGGCCAGCTAGGTCTTTGGGTCCTGGCTCCTTCGCTTTGGGAGCAGTCGCTGGACGTTCGGCACGTTGGCCGGAGAGTGCTTCTCGGGCCGCGACCTGCAACCGGGCAGGTACCTCCCAGGTTCCCGGCCCAACGAAAGCCCCCAGACCCAAATGGAGAGGGGCTGCTTGGGGGCCCCCTGGGGCCCCTTCAGGCCAGCTAGGTCTTTGGGTCCTGGCTCCTTCGCTTTGGGAGCAGTCGCTGGACGTTCGGCACGTTGGCCGGAGAGTGCTTCTCGGGCCGCGACCTGCAACCGGGCAGGTACCTCCCAGGTTCCCGGCCCAACGAAAGCCCCCAGACCCAAATGGAGAGGGGCTGCTTGGGGGCCCCCTGGGGCCCCTTCAGGCCAGCTAGGTCTTTGGGTCCTGGCTCCTTCGCTTTGGGAGCAGTCGCTGGACGTTTGGCACGTTGGCCGGAGAGTGCTTCTCGGGCCGCGACCTGCAACCGGGCAGGTACCTCCCAGGTTCCCGGCCCAACGAAAGCCCCCAGACCCAAATGGAGAGGGGCTGCTTGGGGGCCCCCTGGGGCCCCTTCAGGCCAGCTAGGTCTTTGGGTCCTGGCTCCTTCGCTTTGGGAGCAGTCGCTGGACGTTTGGCACGTTGGCCGGAGAGTGCTTCTCGGGCCGCGACCTGCAACCGGGCAGGTACCTCCCAGGTTCCCGGCCCAACGAAAGCCCCCAGACCCAAATGGAGAGGGGCTGATGGGGGCCCCCTGGGGCCCCTTCAGGCCAGCTAGGTCTTTGGGTCCTGGCTCCTTCGCTTTGGGAGCAGTCGCTGGACGTTGGGCACGTTGGCCGGAGAGTGCTTCTCGGGCCGTGACCTGCAACCGGGCAGGTACCTCCCAGGTTCCCGGCCCAACGAAAGCCCCCAGACCCAAATGGAGAGGGGCTGCTTGGGGGCCCCCTGGGGCCCCTTCAGGCCAGCTAGGTCTTTGGGTCCTGGCTCCTTCGCTTTGGGAGCAGTCGCTGGACGTTTGGCATGTTGGCCGGAGAGTGCTTCTCGGGCCGCGACCTGCAACCGGGCAGGTACCTCCCAGGTTCCCGGCCCAACGAAAGCCCCCAGACCCAAATGGAGAGGGGCTGATGGGGGCCCCCTGGGGCCCCTTCAGGCCAGCTAGGTCTTTGGGTCCTGGCTCCTTCGCTTTGGGAGCAGTCGCTGGACGTTCGGCACGTTGGCCGGAGAGTGCTTCTCGGGCCGCGACCTGCAACCGGGCAGGTACCTCCCAGGTTCCCGGCCCAACGAAAGCCCCCAGACCCAAATGGAGAGGGGCTGCTTGGGGGCCCCCTGGGGCCCCTTCAGGCCAGCTAGGTCTTTGGGTCCTGGCTCCTTCGCTTTTGGAGCAGTCGCTGGACGTTCGGCACGTTGGCCGGAGAGTGCTTCTCGGGCCGCGACCTGCAACCGGGCAGGTACCTCCCAGGTTCCCGGCCCAACGAAAGCCCCCAGACCCAAATGGAGAGGGGCTGCTTGGGGGCCCCCTGGGGCCCCTTCAGGCCAGCTAGGTCTTTGGGTCCTGGCTCCTTCGCTTTGGGAGCAGTCGCTGGACGTTTGGCACGTTGGCCGGAGAGTGCTTCTCGGGCCGCGACCTGCAACCGGGCAGGTACCTCCCAGGTTCCCGGCCCAACGAAAGCCCCCAGACCCAAATGGAGAGGGGCTGCTTGGGGGCCCCCTGGGGCCCCTTCAGGCCAGCTAGGTCTTTGGGTCCTGGCTCCTTCGCTTTGGGAGCAGTCGCTGGATGTTTGGCACGTTGGCCGGAGAGTGCTTCTCGGGCCGCGACCTGCAACCGGGCAGGTACCTCCCAGGTTCCCGGCCCAATGAAAGCCCCGAGACCCAAATGGAGAGGGGCTGCTTGGGGGCCCCCTGGGGCCCCTTCAGGCCAGCTAGGTCTTTGGGTCCTGGCTCCTTCGCTTTGGGAGCAGTCGCTGGACGTTTGGCACGTTGGCCGGAGAGTGCTTCTCGGGCCGCGACCTGCAACCGGGCAGGTACCTCCCAGGTTCCCGGCCCAACGAAAACCCCCAGACCCAAATGGAGAGGGGCTGCTTGGGGGCCCCCTGGGGCCCCTTCAGGCCAGCTAGGTCTTTGGGTCCTGGCTCCTTCGCTTTGGGAGCAGTCGCTGGACGTTTGGCACGTTGGCCGGAGAGTGCTTCTCGGGCTGCGACCTGCAACCGGGCAGGTACCTCCCAGGTTCCCGGCCCAACGAAAGCCCCCAGACCCAAATGGAGAGGGGCTGATGGGGGCCCCCTGGGGCCCCTTCAGGCCAGCTAGGTCTTTGGGTCCTGGCTCCTTCGCTTTGGGAGCAGTCGCTGGACGTTGGGCACGTTGGCCGGAGAGTGCTTCTCGGGCCGCGACCTGCAACCGGGCAGGTACCTCCCAGGTTCCCGGCCCAACGAAAGCCCCCAGACCCAAATGGAGAGGGGCTGCTTGGGGGCCCCCTGGGGCCCCTTCAGGCCAGCTAGGTCTTTGGGTCCTGGCTCCTTCGCTTTGGGAGCAGTCGCTGGACGTTTGGCACGCTGGCCGGAGAGTACTTCTCGGGCCGCGACCTGCAACCGGGCAGGTACTTCCCAGGTTCCCGGCCCAACGAAAGCCCCCAGACCCAAATGGAGAGGGGCTGCTTGGGGGCCCCCTGGGGCCCCTTCAGGCCAGCTAGGTCTTTGGGTCCTGGCTCCTTCGCTTTGGGAGCAGTCGCTGGACGTTTGGCACGTTGGCCGGAGAGTGCTTCTCGGGCCGCGACCTGCAACCGGGCAGGTACCTCCCAGGTTCCCGGCCCAACGAAAGCCCCCAGACCCAAATGGAGAGGGGCTGCTTGGGGGCCCCCTGGGGCCCCTTCAGGCCAGCTAGGTCTTTGGGTCCTGGCTCCTTCGCTTTGGGAGCAGTCGCTGGACGTTCGGCACGTTGGCCGGAGAGTGCTTCTCGGGCCGCGACCTGCAACCGGGCAGGTACCTCCCAGGTTCCCGGCCCAACGAAAGCCCCCAGACCCAAATGGAGAGGGGCTGCTTGGGGGCCCCCTGGGGCCCCTTCAGGCCAGCTAGGTCTTTGGGTCCTGGCTCCTTCGCTTTGGGAGCAGTCGCTGGACGTTTGGCACGTTGGCCGGAGAGTGCTTCTCGGGCCGCGACCTGCAACCGGGCAGGTACCTCCCAGGTTCCCGGCCCAACGAAAGCCCCCAGACCCAAATGGAGAGGGGCTGCTTGGGGGCCCCCTGGGGCCCCTTCAGGCCAGCTAGGTCTTTGGGTCCTGGCTCCTTCGCTTTGGGAGCAGTCGCTGGACGTTTGGCACGTTGGCCGGAGAGTGCTTCTCGGGCCGCGACCTGCAACCGGGCAGGTACCTCCCAGGTTCCCGGCCCAACGAAAGCCCCCAGACCCAAATGGAGAGGGGCTGCTTGGGGGCCCCCTGGGGCCCCTTCAGGCCAGCTAGGTCTTTGGGTCCTGGCTCCTTCGCTTTGGGAGCAGTCGCTGGACGTTCGGCACGTTGGCCGGAGAGTGCTTCTCGGGCCGCGACCTGCAACCGGGAAGGTACCTCCCAGGTTCCCGGCCCAACGAAAGCCCCCAGACCCAAATGGAGAGGGGCTGCTTGGGGGCCCCCTGGGGCCCCTTCAGGCCAGCTAGGTCTTTGGGTCCTGGCTCCTTCGCTTTGGGAGCAGTCGCTGGACGTTCGGCACGTTGGCCGCAGAGTGCTTCTCGGGCCGCGACCTGCAACCGGGCAGGTACCTCCCAGGTTCCCGGCCCAACGAAAGCCCCCAGACCCAAATGGAGAGGGGCTGCTTGGGGGCCCCCTGGGGCCCCTTCAGGCCAGCTAGGTCTTTGGGTCCTGGCTCCTTCGCTTTGGGAGCAGTCGCTGGACGTTTGGCACGTTGGCCGGAGAGTGCTTCTCGGGCCGCGACCTGCAACCGGGCAGGTACCTCCCAGGTTCCCGGCCCAACGAAAGCCCCCAGACCCAAATGGAGAGGGGCTGCTTGGGGGCCCCCTGGGGCCCCTTCAGGCCAGCTAGGTCTTTGGGTCCTGGCTCCTTCGCTTTGGGAGCAGTCGCTGGACGTTTGGCACGTTGGCCGGAGAGTGCTTCTCGGGCCGCGACCTGCAACCGGGCAGGTACCTCCCAGGTTCCCGGCCCAACGAAAGCCCCCAGACCCAAATGGAGAGGGGCTGCTTGGGGGCCCCCTGGGGTCCCTTCAGGCCAGCTAGGTCTTTGGGTCCTGGCTCCTTCGCTTTGGGAGCAGTCGCTGGACGTTTGGCACGTTGGCCGGAGAGTGCTTCTCGGGCCGCGACCTGCAACCGGGCAGGTACCTCCCAGGTTCCCGGCCCAACAAAAGCCCCCAGACCCAAATGGAGAGGGGCTGCTTGTGGGACCCTGGGGCCCCTTCAGGCCAGCTAGGTCTTTGGGTCCTGGCTCCTTCGCTTTGGGAGCAGTCGCTGGACGTTCGGCACGTTGGCCGGAGAGTGCTTCTCGGGCCGCGACCTGCAACCGGGCAGGTACCTCCCAGGTTCCCGGCCCAACGAAAGCCCCCAGACCCAAATGGAGAGGGGCTGCTTGGGGGCCCCCTGGGGCCCCTTCAGGCCAGCTAGGTCTTTGGGTCCTGGCTCCTTCGCTTTGGGAGCAGTCGCTGGACGTTTGGCACGTTGGCCGGAGAGTGCTTCTCGGGCCGCGACCTGCAACCGGGCAGGTACCTCCCAGGTTCCCGGCCCAACGAAAGCCCCCAGACCCAAATGGAGAGGGGCTGCTTGGGGGCCCCCTGGGGCCCCTTCAGGCCAGCTAGGTCTTTGGGTCCTGGCTCCTTCGCTTTGGGAGCAGTCGCTGGACGTTTGGCATGTTGGCCGGAGAGTGCTTCTCGGGCCGCGACCTGCAACCGGGCAGGTACCTCCCAGGTTCCCGGCCCAACGAAAGCCCCCAGACCCAAATGGAGAGGGGCTGATGGGGGCCCCCTGGGGCCCCTTCAGGCCAGCTAGGTCTTTGGGTCCTGGCTCCTTCGCTTTGGGAGCAGTCGCTGGACGTTGGGCACGTTGGCCGGAGAGTGCTTCTCGGGCCGAGACCTGCAACCGGGCAGGTACCTCCCAGGTTCCCGGCCCAACGAAAGCCCCCAGACCCAAATGGAGAGGGGCTGCTTGGGGGCCCCCTGGGGCCCCTTCAGGCCAGCTAGGTCTTTGGGTCCTGGCTCCTTCGCTTTGGGAGCAGTCGCTGGACGTTCGGCACGTTGGCCGGAGAGTGCTTCTCGGGCCGCGACCTGCAACCGGGCAGGTACCTCCCAGGTTCCCGGCCCAACGAAAGCCCCCAGACCCAAATGGAGAGGGGCTGCTTGGGGGCCCCCTGGGGCCCCTTCAGGCCAGCTAGGTCTTTGGGTCCTGGCTCCTTCGCTTTGGGAGCAGTCGCTGGACGTTGGGCACGTTGGCCGGAGAGTGCTTCTCGGGCCGCGACCTGCAACCGGGCAGGTACCTCCCAGGTTCCCGGCCCAACGAAAGCCCCCAGACCCAAATG
This sequence comes from Gallinula chloropus, assembly GCF_964237585.1. Taxonomy (NCBI): domain Eukaryota; kingdom Metazoa; phylum Chordata; class Aves; order Gruiformes; family Rallidae; genus Gallinula; species Gallinula chloropus. The sequence continues at coordinate 42,001 of NW_028168674.1, forward strand.
GAGAGGGGCTGCTTGGGGGCCCCCTGGGGCCCCTTCAGGCCAGCTAGGTCTTTGGGTCCTGGCTCCTTCGCTTTGGGAGCAGTCGCTGGACGTTCGGCACGTTGGCCGGAGAGTGCTTCTCGGGCCGCGACCTGCAACCGGGCAGGTACCTCCCAGGTTCCCGGCCCAACGAAAGCCCCCAGACCCAAATGGAGAGGGGCTGCTTGGGGGCCCCCTGGGGCCCCTTCAGGCCAGCGAGGTCTTTGGGTCCTGGCTCCTTCGCTTTGGGAGCAGTCGCTGGACGTTTGGCACGTTGGCCGGAGAGTGCTTCTCGGGCCGCGACCTGCAACCGGGCAGGTACCTCCCAGGTTCCCAGCCCAACGAAAGCCCCCAGACCCAAATGGAGAGGGGCTGCTTGGGGGCCCCCTGGGGCCCCTTCAGGCCAGCTAGGTCTTTGGGTCCTGGCTCCTTCGCTTTGGGAGCAGTCGCTGGACGTTTGGCACGTTGGCCGGAGAGTGCTTCTCGGGCCGCGACCTGCAACCGGGCAGGTACCTCCCAGGTTCCCGGCCCAACGAAAGCCCCCAGACCCAAATGGAGAGGGGCTGCTTGGGGGCCCCCTGGGGCCCCTTCAGGCCAGCTAGGTCTTTGGGTCCTGGCTCCTTCGCTTTGGGAGCAGTCGCTGGATGTTTGGCACGTTGGCCGGAGAGTGCTTCTCGGGCCGCGACCTGCAACCGGGCAGGTACCTCCCAGGTTCCCGGCCCAACGAAAGCCCCCAGACCCAAATGGAGAGGGGCTGCTTGGGGGCCCCCTGGGGCCCCTTCAGGCCAGCTAGGTCTTTGGGTCCTGGCTCCTTCGCTTTGGGAGCAGTCGCTGGACGTTCGGCACGTTGGCCGGAGAGTGCTTCTCGGGCCGCGACCTGCAACCGGGCAGGTACCTCCCAGGTTCCCGGCCCAACGAAAGCCCCCAGACCCAAATGGAGAGGGGCTGCTTGGGGGCCCCCTGGGGCCCCTTCAGGCCAGCTAGGTCTTTGGGTCCTGGCTCCTTCGCTTTGGGAGCAGTCGCTGGACGTTCGGCACGTTGGCCGGAGAGTGCTTCTCGGGCCGCGACCTGCAACCGGGCAGGTACCTCCCAGGTTCCCGGCCCAACGAAAGCCCCCAGACCCAAATGGAGAGGGGCTGCTTGGGGGCCCCCTGGGGCCCCTTCAGGCCAGCTAGGTCTTTGGGTCCTGGCTCCTTCGCTTTGGGAGCAGTCGCTGGATGTTTGGCACGTTGGCCGGAGAGTGCTTCTCGGGCCGCGACCTGCAACCGGGCAGGTACCTCCCAGGTTCCCGGCCCAACGAAAGCCCCCAGACCCAAATGGAGAGGGGCTGCTTGGGGGCCCCCTGGGGCCCCTTCAGGCCAGCTAGGTCTTTGGGTCCTGGCTCCTTCGCTTTGGGAGCAGTCGCTGGACGTTTGGCACGTTGGCCGGAGAGTGCTTCTCGGGCCGCGACCTGCAACCTGGCAGGTACCTCCCAGGTTCCCGGCCCAACGAAAGCCCCCAGACCCAAATGGAGAGGGGCTGCTTGGGGGCCCCCTGGGGCCCCTTCAGGCCAGCTAGGTCTTTGGGTCCTGGCTCCTTCGCTTTGGGAGCAGTCGCTGGACGTTTGGCACGTTGGCCGGAGAGTGCTTCTCGGGCCGCGACCTGCAACCGGGCAGGTACCTCCCAGGTTCCCGGCCCAACGAAAGCCCCCAGACCCAAATGGAGAGGGGCTGCTTGGGGGCCCCCTGGGGCCCCTTCAGGCCAGCTAGGTCTTTGGGTCCTGGCTCCTTCGCTTTGGGAGCAGTCGCTGGACGTTTGGCACGTTGGCCGGAGAGTGCTTCTCGGGCCGCGACCTGCAACCGGGCAGGTACCTCCCAGGTTCCCGGCCCAACGAAAGCCCCCAGACCCAAATGGAGAGGGGCTGCTTGGGGGCCCCCTGGGGCCCCTTCAGGCCAGCTAGGTCTTTGGGTCCTGGCTCCTTCGCTTTGGGAGCAGTCGCTGGACGTTTGGCACGTTGGCCGGAGAGTGCTTCTCGGGCCGCGACCTGCAACCGGGCAGGTACCTCCCAGGTTCCCGGCCCAACGAAAGCCCCCAGACCCAAATGGAGAGGGGCTGCTTGGGGGCCCCCTGGGGCCCCTTCAGGCCAGCTAGGTCTTTGGGTCCTGGCTCCTTCGCTTTGGGAGCAGTCGCTGGACGTTGGGCACGTTGGCCGGAGAGTGCTTCTCGGGCCGCGACCTGCAACCGGGCAGGTACCTCCCAGGTTCCCGGCCCAACGAAAGCCCCCAGACCCAAATGGAGAGGGGCTGCTTGGGGGCCCCCTGGGGCCCCTTCAGGCCAGCTAGGTCTTTGGGTCCTGGCTCCTTCGCTTTGGGAGCAGTCGCTGGACGTTTGGCACGTTGGCCGGAGAGTGCTTCTCGGGCCGCGACCTGCAACCGGGCAGGTACCTCCCAGGTTCCCAGCCCAACGAAAGCCCCCAGACCCAAATGGAGAGGGGCTGCTTGGGGGCCCCCTGGGGCCCCTTCAGGCCAGCTAGGTCTTTGGGTCCTGGCTCCTTCGCTTTGGGAGCAGTCGCTGGACGTTTGGCACGTTGGCCGGAGAGTGCTTCTCGGGCCGCGACCTGCAACCGGGCAGGTACCTCCCAGGTTCCCGGCCCAACGAAAGCCCCCAGACCCAAATGGAGAGGGGCTGCTTGGGGGCCCCCTGGGGCCCCTTCAGGCCAGCTAGGTCTTTGGGTCCTGGCTCCTTCGCTTTGGGAGCAGTCGCTGGACGTTGGGCACGTTGGCCGGAGAGTGCTTCTCGGGCCGCGACCTGCAACCGGGCAGGTACCTCCCAGGTTCCCGGCCCAACGAAAGCCCCCAGACCCAAATGGAGAGGGGCTGCTTGGGGGCCCCCTGGGGCCCCTTCAGGCCAGCTAGGTCTTTGGGTCCTGGCTCCTTCGCTTTGGGAGCAGTCGCTGGACGTTTGGCACGTTGGCCGGAGAGTGCTTCTCGGGCCGCGACCTGCAACCGGGCAGGTACCTCCCAGGTTCCCGGCCCAACGAAAGCCCCCAGACCCAAATGGAGAGGGGCTGCTTGGGGGCCCCCTGGGGCCCCTTCAGGCCAGCTAGGTCTTTGGGTCCTGGCTCCTTCGCTTTGGGAGCAGTCGCTGGACGTTCGGCACGTTGGCCGGAGAGTGCTTCTCGGGCCGCGACCTGCAACCGGGCAGGTACCTCCCAGGTTCCCGGCCCAACGAAAGCCCCCAGACCCAAATGGAGAGGGGCTGCTTGGGGGCCCCCTGGGGCCCCTTCAGGCCAGCTAGGTCTTTGGGTCCTGGCTCCTTCGCTTTGGGAGCAGTCGCTGGACGTTTGGCACGTTGGCCGGAGAGTGCTTCTCGGGCCGCGACCTGCAACCGGGCAGGTACCTCCCAGGTTCCCGGCCCAACGAAAGCCCCCAGACCCAAATGGAGAGGGGCTGCTTGGGGGCCCCCTGGGGCCCCTTCAGGCCAGCTAGGTCTTTGGGTCCTGGCTCCTTCGCTTTGGGAGCAGTCGCTGGACGTTCGGCACGTTGGCCGGAGAGTGCTTCTCGGGCCGCGACCTGCAACCGGGCAGGTACCTCCCAGGTTCCCGGCCCAACGAAAGCCCCCAGACCCAAATGGAGAGGGGCTGCTTGGGGGCCCCCTGGGGCCCCTTCAGGCCAGCTAGGTCTTTGGGTCCTGGCTCCTTCGCTTTGGGAGCAGTCGCTGGACGTTCGGCACGTTGGCCGGAGAGTGCTTCTCGGGCCGCGACCTGCAACCGGGCAGGTACCTCCCAGGTTCCCGGCCCAACGAAAGCCCCCAGACCCAAATGGAGAGGGGCTGCTTGGGGGCCCCCTGGGGCCCCTTCAGGCCAGCTAGGTCTTTGGGTCCTGGCTCCTTCGCTTTGGGAGCAGTCGCTGGACGTTCGGCACGTTGGCCGGAGAGTGCTTCTCGGGCCGCGACCTGCAACCGGGCAGGTACCTCCCAGGTTCCCGGCCCAACGAAAGCCCCCAGACCCAAATGGAGAGGGGCTGCTTGGGGGCCCCCTGGGGCCCCTTCAGGCCAGCGAGGTCTTTGGGTCCTGGCTCCTTCGCTTTGGGAGCAGTCGCTGGACGTTTGGCACGTTGGCCGGAGAGTGCTTCTCGGGCCGCGACCTGCAACCGGGCAGGTACCTCCCAGGTTCCCAGCCCAACGAAAGCCCCCAGACCCAAATGGAGAGGGGCTGCTTGGGGGCCCCCTGGGGCCCCTTCAGGCCAGCTAGGTCTTTGGGTCCTGGCTCCTTCGCTTTGGGAGCAGTCGCTGGACGTTTGGCACGTTGGCCGGAGAGTGCTTCTCGGGCCGCGACCTGCAACCGGGCAGGTACCTCCCAGGTTCCCGGCCCAACGAAAGCCCCCAGACCCAAATGGAGAGGGGCTGCTTGGGGGCCCCCTGGGGCCCCTTCAGGCCAGCTAGGTCTTTGGGTCCTGGCTCCTTCGCTTTGGGAGCAGTCGCTGGATGTTTGGCACGTTGGCCGGAGAGTGCTTCTCGGGCCGCGACCTGCAACCGGGCAGGTACCTCCCAGGTTCCCGGCCCAACGAAAGCCCCCAGACCCAAATGGAGAGGGGCTGCTTGGGGGCCCCCTGGGGCCCCTTCAGGCCAGCTAGGTCTTTGGGTCCTGGCTCCTTCGCTTTGGGAGCAGTCGCTGGACGTTGGGCACGTTGGCCGGAGAGTGCTTCTCGGGCCGCGACCTGCAACCGGGCAGGTACCTCCCAGGTTCCCGGCCCAACGAAAGCCCCCAGACCCAAATGGAGAGGGGCTGCTTGGGGGCCCCCTGGGGCCCCTTCAGGCCAGCTAGGTCTTTGGGTCCTGGCTCCTTCGCTTTGGGAGCAGTCGCTGGACGTTCGGCACGTTGGCCGGAGAGTGCTTCTCGGGCCGCGACCTGCAACCGGGCAGGTACCTCCCAGGTTCCCGGCCCAACGAAAGCCCCCAGACCCAAATGGAGAGGGGCTGCTTGGGGGCCCCCTGGGGCCCCTTCAGGCCAGCTAGGTCTTTGGGTCCTGGCTCCTTCGCTTTGGGAGCAGTCGCTGGACGTTCGGCACGTTGGCCGGAGAGTGCTTCTCGGGCCGCGACCTGCAACCGGGCAGGTACCTCCCAGGTTCCCGGCCCAACGAAAGCCCCCAGACCCAAATGGAGAGGGGCTGCTTGGGGGCCCCCTGGGGCCCCTTCAGGCCAGCTAGGTCTTTGGGTCCTGGCTCCTTCGCTTTGGGAGCAGTCGCTGGACGTTTGGCACGTTGGCCGGAGAGTGCTTCTCGGGCCGCGACCTGCAACCGGGCAGGTACCTCCCAGGTTCCCGGCCCAACGAAAGCCCCCAGACCCAAATGGAGAGGGGCTGCTTGGGGGCCCCCTGGGGCCCCTTCAGGCCAGCTAGGTCTTTGGGTCCTGGCTCCTTCGCTTTGGGAGCAGTCGCTGGACGTTCGGCACGTTGGCCGGAGAGTGCTTCTCGGGCCGCGACCTGCAACCGGGCAGGTACCTCCCAGGTTCCCGGCCCAACGAAAGCCCCCAGACCCAAATGGAGAGGGGCTGCTTGGGGGCCCCCTGGGGCCCCTTCAGGCCAGCTAGGTCTTTGGGTCCTGGCTCCTTCGCTTTGGGAGCAGTCGCTGGACGTTCGGCACGTTGGCCGGAGAGTGCTTCTCGGGCCGCGACCTGCAACCGGGCAGGTACCTCCCAGGTTCCCGGCCCAACGAAAGCCCCCAGACCCAAATGGAGAGGGGCTGCTTGGGGGCCCCCTGGGGCCCCTTCAGGCCAGCGAGGTCTTTGGGTCCTGGCTCCTTCGCTTTGGGAGCAGTCGCTGGACGTTTGGCACGTTGGCCGGAGAGTGCTTCTCGGGCCGCGACCTGCAACCGGGCAGGTACCTCCCAGGTTCCCAGCCCAACGAAAGCCCCCAGACCCAAATGGAGAGGGGCTGCTTGGGGGCCCCCTGGGGCCCCTTCAGGCCAGCTAGGTCTTTGGGTCCTGGCTCCTTCGCTTTGGGAGCAGTCGCTGGACGTTTGGCACGTTGGCCGGAGAGTGCTTCTCGGGCCGCGACCTGCAACCGGGCAGGTACCTCCCAGGTTCCCGGCCCAACGAAAGCCCCCAGACCCAAATGGAGAGGGGCTGCTTGGGGGCCCCCTGGGGCCCCTTCAGGCCAGCTAGGTCTTTGGGTCCTGGCTCCTTCGCTTTGGGAGCAGTCGCTGGATGTTTGGCACGTTGGCCGGAGAGTGCTTCTCGGGCCGCGACCTGCAACCGGGCAGGTACCTCCCAGGTTCCCGGCCCAACGAAAGCCCCCAGACCCAAATGGAGAGGGGCTGCTTGGGGGCCCCCTGGGGCCCCTTCAGGCCAGCTAGGTCTTTGGGTCCTGGCTCCTTCGCTTTGGGAGCAGTCGCTGGACGTTGGGCACGTTGGCCGGAGAGTGCTTCTCGGGCCGCGACCTGCAACCGGGCAGGTACCTCCCAGGTTCCCGGCCCAACGAAAGCCCCCAGACCCAAATGGAGAGGGGCTGCTTGGGGGCCCCCTGGGGCCCCTTCAGGCCAGCTAGGTCTTTGGGTCCTGGCTCCTTCGCTTTGGGAGCAGTCGCTGGACGTTCGGCACGTTGGCCGGAGAGTGCTTCTCGGGCCGCGACCTGCAACCGGGCAGGTACCTCCCAGGTTCCCGGCCCAACGAAAGCCCCCAGACCCAAATGGAGAGGGGCTGCTTGGGGGCCCCCTGGGGCCCCTTCAGGCCAGCTAGGTCTTTGGGTCCTGGCTCCTTCGCTTTGGGAGCAGTCGCTGGACGTTCGGCACGTTGGCCGGAGAGTGCTTCTCGGGCCGCGACCTGCAACCGGGCAGGTACCTCCCAGGTTCCCGGCCCAACGAAAGCCCCCAGACCCAAATGGAGAGGGGCTGCTTGGGGGCCCCCTGGGGCCCCTTCAGGCCAGCTAGGTCTTTGGGTCCTGGCTCCTTCGCTTTGGGAGCAGTCGCTGGACGTTTGGCACGTTGGCCGGAGAGTGCTTCTCGGGCCGCGACCTGCAACCGGGCAGGTACCTCCCAGGTTCCCGGCCCAACGAAAGCCCCCAGACCCAAATGGAGAGGGGCTGCTTGGGGGCCCCCTGGGGCCCCTTCAGGCCAGCTAGGTCTTTGGGTCCTGGCTCCTTCGCTTTGGGAGCAGTCGCTGGACGTTTGGCACGTTGGCCGGAGAGTGCTTCTCGGGCCGCGACCTGCAACCTGGCAGGTACCTCCCAGGTTCCCGGCCCAACGAAAGCCCCCAGACCCAAATGGAGAGGGGCTGCTTGGGGGCCCCCTGGGGCCCCTTCAGGCCAGCTAGGTCTTTGGGTCCTGGCTCCTTCGCTTTGGGAGCAGTCGCTGGACGTTCGGCACGTTGGCCGGAGAGTGCTTCTCGGGCCGCGACCTGCAACCGGGCAGGTACCTCCCAGGTTCCCGGCCCAACGAAAGCCCCCAGACCCAAATGGAGAGGGGCTGCTTGGGGGCCCCCTGGGGCCCCTTCAGGCCAGCTAGGTCTTTGGGTCCTGGCTCCTTCGCTTTGGGAGCAGTCGCTGGACGTTTGGCACGTTGGCCGGAGAGTGCTTCTCGGGCCGCGACCTGCAACCGGGCAGGTACCTCCCAGGTTCCCGGCCCAACGAAAGCCCCCAGACCCAAATGGAGAGGGGCTGCTTGGGGGCCCCCTGGGGCCCCTTCAGGCCAGCTAGGTCTTTGGGTCCTGGCTCCTTCGCTTTGGGAGCAGTCGCTGGACGTTTGGCACGTTGGCCGGAGAGTGCTTCTCGGGCCGCGACCTGCAACCGGGCAGGTACCTCCCAGGTTCCCGGCCCAACGAAAGCCCCCAGACCCAAATGGAGAGGGGCTGCTTGGGGGCCCCCTGGGGCCCCTTCAGGCCAGCTAGGTCTTTGGGTCCTGGCTCCTTCGCTTTGGGAGCAGTCGCTGGACGTTGGGCACGTTGGCCGGAGAGTGCTTCTCGGGCCGCGACCTGCAACCGGGCAGGTACCTCCCAGGTTCCCGGCCCAACGAAAGCCCCCAGACCCAAATGGAGAGGGGCTGCTTGGGGGCCCCCTGGGGCCCCTTCAGGCCAGCTAGGTCTTTGGGTCCTGGCTCCTTCGCTTTGGGAGCAGTCGCTGGACGTTTGGCACGTTGGCCGGAGAGTGCTTCTCGGGCCGCGACCTGCAACCGGGCAGGTACCTCCCAGGTTCCCAGCCCAACGAAAGCCCCCAGACCCAAATGGAGAGGGGCTGCTTGGGGGACCCCTGGGGCCCCTTCAGGCCAGCTAGGTCTTTGGGTCCTGGCTCCTTCGCTTTGGGAGCAGTCGCTGGACGTTTGGCACGTTGGCCGGAGAGTGCTTCTCGGGCCGCGACCTGCAACCGGGCAGGTACCTCCCAGGTTCCCGGCCCAACGAAAGCCCCCAGACCCAAATGGAGAGGGGCTGCTTGGGGGCCCCCTGGGGCCCCTTCAGGCCAGCTAGGTCTTTGGGTCCTGGCTCCTTCGCTTTGGGAGCAGTCGCTGGACGTTGGGCACGTTGGCCGGAGAGTGCTTCTCGGGCCGCGACCTGCAACCGGGCAGGTACCTCCCAGGTTCCCGGCCCAACGAAAGCCCCCAGACCCAAATGGAGAGGGGCTGCTTGGGGGCCCCCTGGGGCCCCTTCAGGCCAGCTAGGTCTTTGGGTCCTGGCTCCTTCGCTTTGGGAGCAGTCGCTGGACGTTTGGCACGTTGGCCGGAGAGTGCTTCTCGGGCCGCGACCTGCAACCGGGCAGGTACCTCCCAGGTTCCCGGCCCAACGAAAGCCCCCAGACCCAAATGGAGAGGGGCTGCTTGGGGGCCCCCTGGGGCCCCTTCAGGCCAGCTAGGTCTTTGGGTCCTGGCTCCTTCGCTTTGGGAGCAGTCGCTGGACGTTCGGCACGTTGGCCGGAGAGTGCTTCTCGGGCCGCGACCTGCAACCGGGCAGGTACCTCCCAGGTTCCCGGCCCAACGAAAGCCCCCAGACCCAAATGGAGAGGGGCTGCTTGGGGGCCCCCTGGGGCCCCTTCAGGCCAGCTAGGTCTTTGGGTCCTGGCTCCTTCGCTTTGGGAGCAGTCGCTGGACGTTCGGCACGTTGGCCGGAGAGTGCTTCTCGGGCCGCGACCTGCAACCGGGCAGGTACCTCCCAGGTTCCCGGCCCAACGAAAGCCCCCAGACCCAAATGGAGAGGGGCTGCTTGGGGGCCCCCTGGGGCCCCTTCAGGCCAGCTAGGTCTTTGGGTCCTGGCTCCTTCGCTTTGGGAGCAGTCGCTGGACGTTGGGCACGTTGGCCGGAGAGTGCTTCTCGGGCCGCGACCTGCAACCGGGCAGGTACCTCCCAGGTTCCCGGCCCAACGAAAGCCCCCAGACCCAAATGGAGAGGGGCTGCTTGGGGGCCCCCTGGGGCCCCTTCAGGCCAGCTAGGTCTTTGGGTCCTGGCTCCTTCGCTTTGGGAGCAGTCGCTGGACGTTCGGCACGTTGGCCGGAGAGTGCTTCTCGGGCCGCGACCTGCAACCGGGCAGGTACCTCCCAGGTTCCCGGCCCAACGAAAGCCCCCAGACCCAAATGGAGAGGGGCTGCTTGGGGCCCCCTGGGGCCCCTTCAGGCCAGCTAGGTCTTTGGGTCCTGGCTCCTTCGCTTTGGGAGCAGTCGCTGGACGTTCGGCACGTTGGCCGGAGAGTGCTTCTCGGGCCGCGACCTGCAACCGGGCAGGTACCTCCCAGGTTCCCGGCCCAACGAAAGCCCCCAGACCCAAATGGAGAGGGGCTGCTTGGGGGCCCCCTGGGGCCCCTTCAGGCCAGCTAGGTCTTTGGGTCCTGGCTCCTTCGCTTTGGGAGCAGTCGCTGGACGTTCGGCACGTTGGCCGGAGAGTGCTTCTCGGGCCGCGACCTGCAACCGGGCAGGTACCTCCCAGGTTCCCGGCCCAACGAAAGCCCCCAGACCCAAATGGAGAGGGGCTGCTTGGGGGCCCCCTGGGGCCCCTTCAGGCCAGCTAGGTCTTTGGGTCCTGGCTCCTTCGCTTTGGGAGCAGTCGCTGGACGTTTGGCACGTTGGCCGGAGAGTGCTTCTCGGGCCGCGACCTGCAACCGGGCAGGTACCTCCCAGGTTCCCGGCCCAACGAAAGCCCCCAGACCCAAATGGAGAGGGGCTGCTTGGGGGCCCCCTGGGGCCCCTTCAGGCCAGCTAGGTCTTTGGGTCCTGGCTCCTTCGCTTTGGGAGCAGTCGCTGGACGTTCGGCACGTTGGCCGGAGAGTGCTTCTCGGGCCGCGACCTGCAACCGGGCAGGTACCTCCCAGGTTCCCGGCCCAACGAAAGCCCCCAGACCCAAATGGAGAGGGGCTGCTTGGGGGCCCCCTGGGGCCCCTTCAAGGCCAGCTAGGTCTTTGGGTCCTGGCTCCTTCGCTTTGGGAGCAGTCGCTGGACGTTTGGCACGTTGGCCGGAGAGTGCTTCTCGGGCCGCGACCTGCAACCGGGCAGGTACCTCCCAGGTTCCCGGCCCAACGGAAAGCCCCCAGACCCAAATGGAGAGGGGCTGCTTGGGGGCCCCTGGGGCCCCTTCAGGCCAGCTAGGTCTTTGGGTCCTGGCTCCTTCGCTTTGGGAGCAGTCGCTGGACGTTTGGCACGTTGGCCGGAGAGTGCTTCTCGGGCCGCGACCTGCAACCGGGCAGGTACCTCCCAGGTTCCCGGCCCAACGAAAGCCCCCAGACCCAAATGGAGAGGGGCTGCTTGGGGGCCC
>NW_028168673.1:0-28548 GCF_964237585.1 Gallinula chloropus
GCCTGGGGGGTTTAAACTCAACCTGGGGGGGGGCTAAACTCAGCCTGGGGGGGGTTAAACTTAATCTGGGGGGAGCTAAACTCAACCTGGGAGGGGTTAAACTCAGCCTGGGGGGTTTAAACTCAGCGGGGGGGGGTTAAACTCACCCTTGGGGGGTTAAACTCAGCCTGGGGGGGGTTAAACGCAGCCAGGGGGGGTTAAACTCAACCTGGGAGGGGTTAAACTCAGCCTGGGGGGGGTTAAACTCACCCTTGGGGGGTTAAACGCAGCCCGGGGGGGGGGGGGGTAAACTCAGCCTGGGGGATTAAACCCAGCCTACGAGGGGTTAAACGGAGCTTGGGGGGTTAAACTCAGCCTGGGAGGGGTTAAACTCAGCCTGGGGGGGTTAAATTCAGTCGGGGGGGGGGGGGGGGGGGGGGGGGGGGGGGGAGGTGTGAGGAATAAAGTCACCCCCTCAGGCAATTAATCCTACACTGTGGGGGAAATTAAACTCAGCCCAGACCTGCTAAACCCACCCCAGGAGGGGGATTAAACCCACCCCAGACCTGTTAAACCCACCCCAGGAGGGGGATTAAACCCACCCCAGACCTGCTAAACTCAGCCCAGGAGAGGGATTAAACCCACCCCAGGAGGGGGGAGGGGATTAAACCCACCCCAAACCTGCTAAACCCACTTTAGGACAGGGATTAAACTCACCCCAGGAGGGGGAAGGGGATTAAACCCACCCCAAACCTGCTAAACCCACCCTAGGACAGGGATTAAACCCACCCCAGGAGGGGGAAGGGGATTAAACCCACCCCAAACCTGCTAAACCCACCCTAGGAGGGGGATTAAACCCACCCCAGGAGGGGGAGGGGATTAAACCCACCCCAAACCTGCTAAACTCAGCCCAGGAGGGGGATTAAACCCACCCCAGGAGAGGGGAGGGGATTAAACCCACCCCAGACCTGCTAAACCCACCCTAGGAGGGGGACTAAACCCACCCCAAGGTGTTGGGGGGGGGGGATCAAAAACCCTTTGTGAGGATTAACAACCCCCCCACCCCCAAAAATCCCCCCCCCAGCAGGATTAACCCCCCCCAGGAGGCTTAACCCCCCCCCCCCCAAGGATCAACCACACCCCAAGGGGGGGTGGATTAACCCCAAACCCACCCCCATCAGGCAGGATTTACCCCCCCCACCCCCCCAAAAAAACAACCCCCCCAATTTTGGCTGCTTCGTATTTATTGCCCCTCCCCCCATTTCCTGCCCCTCCCCCCATTTCCTGCCCCTCCCCCCATTTCCTGCCCCCTTCCCCCCCCCAGTTTCCACCCTCCTGCCCACTGGTTTTGGGGGGATTTGGGGCAAAACTGCCCCTGGGAGGGGGAGTCTGGGGGGGGTTTAGGGTGTGTGGGGGGGTGTTTATGGAGAGATTTTGCCAGAAATCAGCATTTTCGGGCCCAATTTTGGAACTGGGGGTGGGGGAATAATAAAGAAGGTGGAAAAAGCCCCAGTTTGGCTCCAGTTTGTTCCCAGAAACCAGTTTGCCCAAATTTCCCATCGTTTACTGGGTGTTTGGGGTCTCCCAGTTTGATACCAGTTGGGCACCAGTTTCCAGTTAGGCACCAGTTTGCAGATGGGACACCAGTTTCCAGTTGGACACCAGTTTCCAGTTAGTTACCAGTTTCCAGTTAGTTACCAGTTTCCAGTTGGGACACCAGTTTCCAGTTAGTTACCAGTTTCCAGTTGGGGCACCAGTTTCCAGTTGGGACACCAGTTTCCAGTTAGTTACCAGTTTCCAGTTGGGGCACCAGTTTCCAGTTGGGACACCAGTTTCCAGTTAGACACCAGTTTCCAGTTGGGCACCAGTTTCCAGTTGGGGCACCGGTTTCCAGTTGGGCACCAGTTTCCAGTTGGGACACCAGTTTCCAGTTAGACACCAGTTTCCAGTTGGGACACCAGTTTCCAGTTGGGACACCAGTTTCCAGTTAGTTACCAGTTTCCAGTTGGGGCACCAGTTTCCAGTTGGACACCAGTTTCCAGTTGGGGCACCAGTTTCCACTTGGGACACCAGTTTCCAGTTAGACACCAGTTTCCAGTTGGACACCAGTTTCCAGTTGGGAGACCAGTTTCCAGCTGGGCACCAGTTTCCAGTTGGGGCACCAGTTTCCACTTGGGACACCAGTTTCCAGTTAGACACCAGTTTCCAGTTGGACACCAGTTTCCAGTTGGGAGACCAGTTTCCAGCTGGGCACCAGTTTCCAGTTGGGGCACCAGTTTCCACTTGGGACACCAGTTTCCAGTTAGACACCAGTTTCCAGTTGGGCACCAGTTTCCAGTTGGGACACCAGTTTCCAGTTAGACACCAGTTTCCAGTTGGGAGACCAGTTTCCAGCTGGGCACCAGTTTGGCAGCAGGTTCCAGTTAGACACCAGTTTCCACTTAGACACCAGTTTCCAGTTGGACACCAGTTTCCAGTTTGGGGAGGGTGTCTCCTCAGACTGTAAAAACCAGTTCGGAACTGGATTCCAGTTTGCAGTGGCCAGGTACTGGTTTGGAACTGGTTTTCAGGTCCTGCTGCCCAGTTTGCGACCCAGTTTCCCACTGGTTCCCACTTCCCAGTTTCCCACTGGGGCAGCAGGCTGCAAGGCCCAGTTTGCAACTGGTTTCAGGTCTGCACTGCCCAATTCCCAGTTTCCAACTGGTTTTCCCTTTCCCAAAGCCTCCCAGTGCCCAGCTCCCAGCTTGCAACTGGTTTGTGCCAGTTTCCAACTGGTTTGCCACTTCCCAACCCATTTTCGCCCAGATATTCCCAGTGCCCAGTCTATAACTGGTTCCCAGTTTCCAGTGCCCAGTTTGGAACTGGTTTTCCCTTTCCCAAAGCCTCCCAGCTTCCCAGTGCCCAGTTCCCAACTTGCAACTAGTTTGGGACCAGTTTCCAACTGGTTTCCCACTTCCCAACCCACTTCCCCCCCCATATTCCCACAGCCCAGTTTATTATGGGTTCCCAGTTTCCAGTGCCCAGTTCCCAACTGGTTTTCCCTTCCCCCAAAGCCCCCCAGCGCCCAGTTTCCAACTTGCAACTGGTTTGTGCCAGTTTCCAACTGGTTTGCCACTTCCCAACCCACTTTCCCCCCGATATTCCCACAGCCCAGTCTATAACTGGTTCCCACTTCCCAGTGCCCAGTTTCCAACTTGCAACTGGTTTGGGACCAGTTTCCAACTGGTTTGCCACTTCCCAACCCCCTCTCCCCCCCCATATTCCCACAGCCCATTCTATAACTGGTTCCCAGTTTCCAACTGGTTTTCCCTTTCCCAAAGCCTCCCATTTCCCAGTTCCCAACTTGCAACTGGTCTGCAACTGGTTTGTGCCAGTTTCCAACTGGTTTGCCACTTCCCCGCCCATATTCCCAAGCCCAGTTTATTATGGGTTCCCAGTTTCCAGTGCCCAGTTTCCAACTGGTTTTCCCTTTCCCAAAGCCTCCCAACTTCCCAGTGCCCAGTTCCCAACTTGCAACTGGTTTGGGACCAGTTTGCAACTGGTTTGCTGCTTTCCAGAGCCCTTTGACCCCCCCATATTCCCACAGCCCAGTTTGTAACTGGTTCCCAGTTTCCAGCACCCAGTTTCCAACTGGTTTTCCCTTTCCCAAAGCCTCCCAACTTCCCAGTGCCCAGTTCCCAACTTGCAACTGGTTTGGGACCAGTTTCCAACTGGTTTGCCACTTCCCAACCCACTTTCTCCCCCATATTCCCACAGCCCAGTCTATAACTGGTTCCCACTTCCCAGCACCCATTTCCAACTGGTTTTTCCCTTTCCCACATCCTCCCAGCTTCCCAGTACCCACCTCCCACTCCGCAACTGGTTTGTGCCACTTTCCAACTGGTTTGCCACTTTCCAACCCACTTCCCCCCCCGATATTCCCACAGCCCAGTCTATAACTGGTTCCCACTTCCCAGCACCCATTTCCAACTGGTTTTCCCTTTCCCAAAGCCTCCCAGTGCCCAGTTTCCAACTTGCAACTGGTTTGGGACCAGTTTCCAACTGGTTTGCCACTTCCCAAAGCCTCCCATTTCCCAGTGCCCAGTTCCCAACTTGCAACTGGTCTGCAACTGGTTTGTGCCAGTTTCCAACTGGTTTGCCACTTCCCCGCCCATATTCCCAAGCCCAGTTTATTATGGGTTCCCAGTTTCCAGTGCCCAGTTTCCAACTGGTTTTCCCTTTCCCAAAGCCTCCCAACTTCCCAGTGCCCAGTTCCCACTCTGCAACTGGTTTGGGACCAGTTTGCAACTGGTTTGCTGCTTTCCAGAGCCCTTTGACCCCCCATATTCCCACAGCCCAGTCTATAACTGGTTCCCACTTCCCAGCACCCATTTCCAACTGGTTTTCCCTTTCCCAAAGCCTCCCAACTTCCCAGTGTCCAGCACCCACTCCGCAACTGGTTTGTGCCACTTTCCAACTGGTTTGCCACTTCCCAACCCCCTTTCCCCCCGATATTCCCACATCCCAGTCTATAACTGGTTCCCACTTCCCAGCACCCACTTCCCAACTGCTTTTCCCTTTCCCACACCCTCCCATTTCCCAGTTCCCCACCTCCCACTCCCCATCTCTCCCCTTCCTTCCTCCCCATCCCCAACCCCTTTCCCTCTCCCCACCCCATTCCCCCCTCCAGTTTCCACCCCAAAACCCCCCCAACCCCTTTCCCCCCCTTTCCAACCCCTCCAAAAACTCGCTGGGACTCCAAAATTAGTCTTTTTTTTTTTTTGGGTACTTTTCTCTTTTTTTTTTTTTATCCTTCTCTTTTTTTTTTCTTTTCTCCATTTTTTTTCTCTTGAGCTTCAGCAGGAAAAGGACCCAGCTGGACCCTCCCAGCCTTCAACATTATTATTTCTCATGCACTAAATGGCATCAGCCCCAGGGGGGGGAAAAAAAAAAACAAACAAAATACCACAAATTGTTAAAAAAATGTCCTTAAAAGAAGCAGAAAAAGGCAACTTCTATCACCAAAACTACGGGGCAAGAGGTGTGTTAGACCCTAAAATACAGAGAGAGAGAGAGAGAGAGAGACCGGCGGCTCCTTCAGCAGCTCCTTTTGCTGGCAGAAAAAGCCCCCAAAATGACCCAAAAAATGCCTTTTTTTCAATTTATTTGATGAATTTTCCAAGGGAGGGAAGTTGGGAAGGAGGAATGAGGGTTGTTTTGTCTTTGGGGTGGGGGGAAATTAAAGAAATTGGGGTGTTTTTTTTTGTTTAATTAGTGGAAGAATAATTTAGGGTGTTGTTGGGGATGGTGATGCTGTTCCCCAGAGGGTTGAAAGAGAGGGGGGGGTGGTGTTTAATCCACCTCCCCAAAATCCACCCCAGGAGGGGAGGGGTGTATTCAACCTAAGAGGGGAAAAAAAAAACCTAAATCCACAATGAAAGGGTGGAGGGAATCCCCCAAAATTGGGAATTTTGTCCTAAAACAGTGAGGAGGAGGAAGATGCAGCCAAGAGGAAGGGGGAAATGGTTAAAACGTAGTGTTTTGCCCCATTTTTAGGGGGGGGAAGAGTGGAAAGGAAGGGAAAGAGGGGGAGCAGCGACGTGTCCATCTTGTAGTTGGGGTTTTTTGCCTGGTTTTGCCTTTTTTTTGTGTGTTTTCCCCCCCTCCCCAGACCCTTTGCCAGCACCAGAATCCACTTCAACTCAGCAAAAGCTCCTCCAGCAACACCAAAAGGCACCAAACCCCCCAAAAAAAACTGGGTTTTAACAGCAAAAAACCCCTCCCTTGGTGAGAATCAGGAGGTTTTGGGGGTTTTTTGAGTATTTTTCTACTTTTGGAGGGTTTTTTCTTCTTCTTTATGGTTTTAAGGGGGGGGTTTCAAGATTAAGAAG
Organism: Gallinula chloropus; assembly: GCF_964237585.1. Classification (NCBI taxonomy): domain Eukaryota; kingdom Metazoa; phylum Chordata; class Aves; order Gruiformes; family Rallidae; genus Gallinula; species Gallinula chloropus. The sequence continues at coordinate 5,850 of NW_028168673.1, forward strand.
CAGCCGGTCGCTATTTACACCAACACTCCTGTGGGGTGGAGAAATTGGGGGGGGAAAAGCCCTTTTTGGGGTGTTTTGTGGGCTGGAGGAGCCCCCCCTTTGGAGAGGGGAGGTGGTTTTGGGTGGGATCAGGCTGTTTTCATCACTATGGGGGGGGGAGAATGAGGTGTGGAGGGGGTTTGGGGCATCTTAAAGTGCGAAGAGACCCAGGAGGGGTGGCAGGAGCCATCCCCGTGTTCTCCCAGTGGTACCATGATAAATCCAGTTTAAAACCACCCCTGATACTGGGAGGGAAGGGAAGGAAGGTTTCTTCACCCCCCACCCCCTCCCTCCTACCAACCAACCCCATTCCCTGGAGGGGAAGAGAACCCAGGTGTGTCCTCACCACAGCCAAATTCCTGTTTTCTTTCCCCAAAACTTCAGCCCGATCCCCAAAATCAGCAACAGCTTTTCCAGGGGGAAAATAAAAACCCAAATCCAGCCAAAAAAGGGGAGGTCTTGAGGGGGGGGAGGGGAGAAGGGTGGGCAGCAGCTCCAACCCCTCCCTTCCAATAAGTGCTTAATGCCAAAAATCCCTGGAGAAGGGCAGAAATGAGAGGGGTGGGTGTGTCACTGCCTGTCCCACCCTCCCAACCCCCCTCCCTAAAGGCTTTTTTTTTTGGGGGGGGGGGGGATGGGCAGGTGGAAAGGGGGAGATCCCCCCCCCCAGGGATTCATGGGAATACTCCTAGGATGCGGTGGGTATCGTTGGATGAGCCTCAGGTCATCGCAGATGAGTCTTGGGATGCGTCAGACGAGCCTCAAGCTGAGCTGGACCACGTTGGAGGAGCCCTGGGCTGAGCTGGACCACGCTGGACAAGCCCTGGGATGAGCTGGACCACGTTGGGGGAGCCCTGGGCTGAGCTGGATCACGTTGGAGGAGCCCTGGGCTGAGCTCTGGGCTGAGCTGGACCACGTTGGAGGAGCCTTGGGCTGAGCTCTGGGCTGAGCTGGACCACGCTGGAGGAGCCCTGGGCTGAGCTCTGGGCTGAGCTGGACCACGTTGGAGGAGCCTTGGGCTGAGCTGGACCATGTTGGAGGAGCCCTGGGCTGAGCTGGACAACGTTGGACGAGCCTTGGGCTGAGCTGGACCACGTTGGACAAGCCTTGGGCTGAGCTGGACAACGTTGGAGGAGCCTTGGGCTGAGCTGGACCACGTTGGAGGAGCCCTGGGATGAGCTGGACAACGTTGGAGGAGCCCTGGGCTGAGCTGGACCATGCTGGAGGAGCCCTGGGCTGAGCTGGACCCCATTGGAGGAGCCCTGGGCTGAGCTGGACCACGCTGGAGGAGCCCTGGGCTGAGCTGGACCACGCTGGAGGAGCCCTGGGCTGAGCTGGACCACGTTGGAGGAGCCCTGGGATGAGCTGGACCCCGTTGGAGGAGCCCTGGGCTGAGCTGGACCACGTTGGAGGAGCCCTGGGATAAGCTGGACCACGTTGGACAAGCCCTGGGCTGAGCTGGACCATGTTGGAGGAGTCCTGGGCTGAGCTGGACAACGTTGGAGGAGCCCTGGGCTGAGCTCTGGGTTGAGCTGGACCACGCTGGAGGAGCCCTGGGCTGAGCTGGACCACGTTGGAGGAGCCCTGGGCTGAGCTGGACCACGCTGGACAAGCCCTGGGCTGAGCTGGACCACGCTGGAGGAGCCCTGGGCTGAGCTGGACCACGCTGGAGGAGCCCTGGGCTGAGCTGGACCACGTTGGAGGAGCCCTGGGAGGAGCTGGACCACGTTGGAGGAGCCTTGGGCTGAGCTGGACCACGTTGGAGGAGCCTTGGGCTGAGCTGGACCACGTTGGAAGAGCCCTGGGCTGAGCTGGACCACGTTGGAGGAGCCCTGGGCTGAGCTGGACCACGTTGGAGGAGCCCTGGGCTGAGCTGGACCACGTTGAAGGAGCCTTGGGCTGAGCTGGACCATGTTGGAGGAGCCCTGGGCTGAGCTGGACCACGTTGGAGGAGCCCTGGGCTGAGCTGGACCCCATTGGAGGAGCCCTGGGCTGAGCTGGACCATGCTGGAGGAGCCCTGGGCTGAGCTGGACCCCATTGGAGGAGCCCTGGGCTGAGCTGGACCATGTTGGAGGAGCCTTGGGCTGAGCTGGACCACGCTGGACAAGCCCTGGGCTGAGCTGGACCACGTTGGACAAGCCCTGGGCTGAGCTGGACAACGTTGGAGGAGCCTTGGGCTGAGCTGGACCACGCTGGACAAGCCCTGGGCTGAGCTGGACCACGCTGGAGGAGCCTTGGGCTGAGCTGGACCACGCTGGAGGAGCCTTGGGCTGAGCTGGACCACGATGGAGGAGCCCTGGGCTGAGCTCTGGGCTGAGCTGGACCCAGTTGGAGGAGCCCTGGGCTGAGCTCTGGGCTGAGCTCTGGGCTGAGCTGGACCACGTTGGAGGAGCCTTGCACCACATGGGACCACACTGGCTGAGCCTCTGGCTCAGTGGACCACACTGGACCATGGTGGACGAGCCTCAGGCTAAGCTGGACCATGGTGAAGAAGCATCAGGCTGCATCAGATAATCCACAAACCATTCTGGACCCCAGTGGAAGAGCCTTGGGCTAAACTGGACCACACTGGACGAGCTTTGGGCTATGCTGGACCATGTTGGGTGCGCCTCAGGCTACGCTGGACCACGCCAGATGAGCCTCAAGGTCCCATTCCATGAGCATCCACCACTGCTGGACCACACCAGTTGAGCCTCAGGCTGCACCCACAGCGTGTGGGATGAGCCTTGGGGCTGTACTGGGCGAGCTGGGGCTGTGCTGGGAGAGCTGGGGCTGTGCTGGGAGAGCTTCTGGCCACATGGGATGAGCTTCAGACGGCACCAGGCAAACCACTGGCTGCATCCCAGGGGATGCAAAGGAGTTCAGGTGATGCTGGGGGCTGAGACAGACAGTCCAGGGGTGGACAGAGCAGCGTCCAACCCACCCAACACCCCGGCACACGGGTCCCCCATCCATTCCTCGACCCCCCTTACCCAAAACTGAAAGGCTGGGTAGGGGTGTGGGGAGGATGTAGGGGGCAGGGAAAACAAACCCTCCTTGAGGAACCCCCCAAATTGCCCCCAGCACACTCCCAAGTCTACACCGGGGGGGGTAGGAGAGGGTTGGAACCCAACCCCAGCGCCGGCGTCACCGCGACCGCGCAACAACCCCACAGCCCAGCGCAAGAAGCTGGCGGTGTGTGTCCCTCTGTTTAGGGGGTAGGGAGGGGTGGGGGGAGGGGGGGGTGTTGTTTTCCTGTTCTTCCCAGTTGTTGGGGGTTCTTTTTCCCCCACTCCCTGTTGGGATTTTGTTGCTTGTTGGTTGGTTGGTTGGTGGTTGTTGGGTTGTTGGTGGGTTCACAGCGTGTGCTGCTCGGCGTGGAGCTGGGCTGGCAGGAGAGGTTGGACGGGCGACTGCGGCGAAGGCGGCGGGGTCCTGGGAGGGGACGGTTGAACCGGCGGCACCGCCACCGCCACCGCCGCCGCCGCCGCGGGAAGGAAAGGGACAGCGGGAGGAGCGGCGGAAGGTGAAGCCGGGGCGGCGTTGGGGGGTTCCAGGATGGGCCGGTTGTAGAAAAAGAAGGGGCACTGCTGGATGAAGAGTTCGATGATTGTCTGGTAGGTGCGGGTGGCGGTCAGGGCGTCCATGGTGCTGAAGTCAGGTCTCATCAGGGTGGGCCAGAAGCAGATGGAAAGGTTCTCGCTGGTCATCAGGTTGATTCGGTGGTTGTGGCTGACCCTGAGGTATGGGGGGTAGAGGATGAAGGCATGGGGAGGGGTGGAACCCATCCAGGGTTGGGTTTGGGGGTGCTCCTCGCCATCAGGGGAGCATGGGGAGGGGTGGCACCCAACCAGAGTTGGGTTTGGGGGTGCTCCAGAGTTGGGTTTGGGGGTGCTCCTCACCATCAGGGGATCATGGGGAGGGGTGGCACCCAACCAGAGTTGGGTTTGGGGGTGCTCCTCGCCATCAGGGGATCATGGGGAGGGGTGGAACCCAACCAGAGTTGGGTTTCGGGGTGCTCCTCACCATCAGGGGAGCATGGGGAGGGGTGGCACCCAACCAGAGTTGGGTTTGGGGGTGCTCCTCGCCATCAGGGGGTCATGGGGAGGGGTGGCAGCCAACCAGGGTTGGGTTTGAGGGGTGCTCCTCGCCATCAGGGGATCATGGGGAGGGATGGCACCCAACCAGAGTTGGGTTTGGGGGTGTTCCTCACCATCAGGGGATCATGGGGAGGGGTGGCACCCAACCAGAGTTGGGTTTGGGGGTGCTCCTCGCCATCAGGGGATCATGGGGAGGGGTGGCACCCAACCAGAGTTGGGTTTGGGGGTGCTCCTCACCATCAGGGGATCATGGGGAGGGAAGGAACCCAACCAGAGTTGAGTTTGGGGGTGCTCCTCACCATCAGGGGATCATGGGGAGGGATGGCACCCAACCAGGGTTGGGTTTGGGGGTGCTCCTCACCATCAGGGGAGCATGGGGAGGGGTGGCACCCAACCAGGGTTGGGTTTGGGGGTGCTCCTCGCCATCAGGGGATCATGGGGAGGGGTGGCACCCAACCAGGGTTGGGTTTGGGGGTGCTCCTCGCCATCAGGGGATCATGGGAAGGGATATCACCCAACCAGAGTTGCGTTTCAGGGTGCTCCTCACCATCAGGGGATCATGGGGAGGGATGGCACCCATCCAGAGTTGGGTTTGGGGGTGCTCCTCGCCATCAGGGGATCATGGGGAGGGGTGGCACCCAACCAGGGTTGGGTTTGGGGGTGATCCTCGCCATCAGGGGATCATGGGGAGGGATGGCACCCAACCAGAGTTGGGTCTGGGGGTGCTCCAGAGCTGGGTTTGAGGGGTGCTCCTCGCCATCAGGGGATCATGGGGAGGGATGGCACCCAACCAGGGTTGGGTTTGGGGGTGCTGCTAGCCATCAGGGGATCATGGGGAGGGGTGGCACCCATCCAGAGTTGGGTTTGGGGGTGCTCCAGAGTTGGGTTTGGGGGTGCTCCTCGCCATCAGGAGATCATGGGGAGGGATGGCACCCAACCAGAGTTGGGTTTGGGGGTGCTCCTCACCATCAGGGGATCATGGGGAGGGGTGGCACCCAACCAGCGTTGGGTTAGGGGGTGCTCCTCACCATCAGGGGATCATGGGGAGGGATGGCACCCAACCAGAGTTGGGTTTGGGGGTGCTCCTCACCATCAGGGGGTCATGGGGAGGGGTGGCACCCAACCAGAGTTGGGTTTGGGGGTGCTCCTCGCCATCAGGGGATCATGGGGAGGGGTGGCACCCAACCAGAGTTGGGTTTCAGGGTGCTCCTCGCCATCAGGGGATCATGGGAAGGGATATCACCCAACCAGAGTTGCATTTCAGGGTGCTCCTCACCATCAGGGGATCATGGGGAGGGGTGGCACCCAAACAGAGTTGGGTTTGGGGGGGCTCCTCACCATCAGGGGAGCATGGGGAGGGGTGGCACCCAACCAGGGTTGGGTTTGAGGGGTGCTCCTCGCCATCAGGGCATCATGGGGAGGGATGGCACCCAACCAGAGTTGGGTTTGGGGGAGCTCCTCGCCATGAGGGCATCATGGGGAGGGATGGCACCCAACCAGAGTGGGGTTTGGGGGTGCTCCTCGCCATCAGGGGATCATGGGGAGGGATGGCACCCATCCAGAGTTGGGTTTGGGGGTGCTCCTCGCCATCAGGGGATCATGGGGAGGGGTGGCACCCATCCAGGGTTGGATTTGAGGGGTGCTCCTCGCCATCAGGGGATCATGGGGAGGGATGGCACCCAACCAGAGTTGGGTTTGGGGGTGCTCCTCGCCATCAGGGGGTCATGGGGAGGGATGGCACCCAACCAAAGTTGGGTTTGGGGGTGCTCCTCGCCATCAGGGGAACATGGGGAGGGGTGACACCCAACCAGAGTTGGGTTTTGGGGTGCTCCTCGCCATCAGGGGATCATGGGGAGGGGTGGCACCCAACCAGAGTTGGGTTTGGGGGTGCTCCTCACCATCAGGGGATGATGGGGAGGGGTGGCACCCAACCAGAGTTGGGTTTGGGGGTGCTCCAGAGTTGGGTTTGGGGGTGCTCCTCACCATCAGGGGATGATGGGGAGGGGTGGCACCCAACCACAGTTGGGTTTGGGGGTGCTCCAGAGTTGGGTTTGGGGGTGCTCCTCGCCATCAGGAGATCATGGGGAGGGGTGGCACCCAACCAGTGTTGGGTTTGAGGGGTGCTCCTCGCCATCAGGGGATCATGGGGAGGGATGGCACCCAACCAGAGTGGGGTTTGGGGGTGCTCCTCGCCATCAGGGGATCATGGGGAGGGATGGCACCCAACCAGTGTTGGGTTTGAGGGGTGCTCCTCGCCATCAGGGGATCATGGGGAGGGGTAGCACCCAACCAGAGTTGGGTTTGAGGGGTGCTCCTCGCCATCAGGGGATCATGGGGAGGGATGGCACCCAACCAGGGTTGGGTTTGGGGGTGCTCCTCGCCATCAGGGGATCATGGGGAGGGATGGCACCCAACCAGGGTTGGGTTTGAGGGGTGCTCCTCACCATCAGGGGATCATGGGGAGGGGTGGCACCCAACCAGAGTTGGGTTTGGGGGTGCTCCTCACCATCAGGGGATCATGGGGAGGGGTGGCACCCAACCAGGGTTGGGTTTGAGGGGTGCTCCTCACCATCAGGGGATCATGGGGAGGGATGGCACCCAACCAGAGTTGGGTTTGGGGGTGCTCCAGAGTTGTGTTTGGGGGTGCTCCTCACCATCAGGGGATCATGGGGAGGGATGGCACCCAACCAGAGTTGAGTTTGAGGGGTGCTCCTCGCCATCAGGGGGTCATGGGGAGGGATGGCACCCATCCAGGGTTGGGTTTGGGGGTGCTCCTCACCATCAGGGGATCATGGGGAGGGATGGCACCCAACCAGGGTTGGGTTTGGGGGTGCTCCTCGCCATCAGGGGATTATGGGGAGGGATGGCACCCAACCAGAGTTGGGTTTGGGGGTGCTCCTCACCATCAGGGGATCATGGGGAGGGGTGGCACCCAACCAGGGTTGGGTTTGGGGGTGCTCCTCACCATCAGGGGATTGGATGATGGGTTGGAAGGGACATGGAGAGATCATCAGATCCAACCATATGATGAAGGTAGAAGGGGTTTGGGGTGGAGGTAAGGAAGAGGTGTTGTGCCCTGAGGGTGTTGAGACACAGGTTGTCCAGAGAAGTGCTGGGTGGCCCCATCACAAGGAGTATTCAAGCTCAGGTTGGACAGGGCTTGGAGGAACCTGCTGTCCCCACCTGCAGAGCTGTGAAGGTGCCTTCTGACCCATCCCACCAGCAGGATTTTGCTACTGGGCTTCAAGGAATGAGCAGATCACAGAGGCACAGGGGTTGGAAGGGACCTTGAGAACATCATCAGGTCCAACCCCCCCTGCCCAAGCAGCTCCCTAGGACAGGGCACACAGGGAGGTGTCCAGATGGGGCTGGAATCTCTCCAGAGATGGAGACTCCACACCCCCTGGGCAGCCTGTCCCAGGGCTCCCTCACCCTCACTGGGGAAAAGTTCTTTCCCAGATTGGGGGGGAACTCCCTGTGCTCCAACTTGATCCATCACCCCTTGTCCTGTCCCCACAGACACTGAAAAGGGGCTGGCTGGTTCCCCCTGCATCCCCTGCTTCAGATAATTATAGACTTTAATTAGGTCCCCCCTTAGTCTTCTCTTCTCAAGGCTGAAGAGTCACAACTTACTCAGCCTTTCCTCACAGGGGAGATGCTCCAGGCCCTTCAGCATCTCCCTGTCCCTCCTCTGGACTCTCTCCAGGAGATCCCTGTCCCTTTCATCCCAGGGAGCCCAGAACTGGCCACAACACTCCAGGTGGGGCCTGAGCAGGGCAGAGCAGAGGGGGAGGATCCCCTCCTGTCACCTGCTGCCCACACTCCTCCTGATGCCCCCCAGGATCCCATTGGCCTCCTTGGGCACACTGCTGGCTCATGGCCACCCTGTCACCCACCAGGACCCCCAGTTCCTTCTCCACAGAGCTCCTCATCCCCAGCCTGTCCTGATTCCAGCCCTTATTCCCTCCCAGGTGCCAGACTCTCCACTTGCTTTTGTTGAACCTCATCTGGTTTCTCCCTGCCCAGCTCTCCAGCCTGGCCAGGTCTCACTCAGGACACAGTGTTCCTGTGTGTCACCCACTCCTCCCAGCTCTGGATCATCAGGTACTTGCTGAGGGTGGATGCTGCTCCCTCATCAATGAAGATATTAAACAGGACTGGACCCAACACCAAGCCCTGGGTGACACCACTGGTCACAGGTCTCCAGACTCTGCTCCATGAATCACAACCCTCTGGGCTCTGTCTGACAGCAGCCAGGGAGCAGGAGTGGTACCTACTTGTTCAAGTGGGTGATGACGTATCTGAAGACCTCGTAGTTCTCCTTGGGGAACTTCCTCAGCACTTCCCTCAGCGCGTGGAGCTTCTGCTCCCGGTCGTTGATCTCTGGCAGGAGGGAAAATGGGTGTTGTGGGGTTGGGGAGTAGGATGCTGAGCTGGGAAATGCTGCCTGGGGATCACAGCCCAAGTAGCACAGAGTCACAAGGGTGGGAAAGGCCTTGGAGGAGCATCAAGTCCAACCCATCCCATCCTGAGCTCAACCAGATCCCTCAGCACCTCATCGCCCCTGGGGTTAAACACAGCCAGGGAAGGGGACACAACCCCCTCTCTGGGCAGCCTGGGCCAGGCCCTGACCCTGCTCCAGGCCCCTGACCCTGCTCCAGCCCTGACCCTGCTCCAGCCCCCTGACCCTGCTCCAGCCCTGACCCTGCTCCAGCCCCCCTGACCCTGCTCCAGCCCCCCTGACCCTGCTCCAGCCCCCCTGACCCTGCTCCAGGCCCCCTGACCCTGCTCCAGCCCTGACCCTGCTCCAGCCCCCCTGACCCTGCTCCAGCCCCCCTGACCCTGCTCCAGGCCCCTGTTCCCCAGCCCCACAACTCTCCCAGGGAAGAACTTTCCCCTCCCCCCTGCTCTGCCCCTGCCCTGGGGCAGCTTGAGCCCATTGCCCCTTGGCCCATCTCCTGGCCCCTGGCTGCAGAGACCATCCCCCACCTCTCTGCACCCTCCTGGCAGGGCAGGGGAGGTGGGGAGAAGGGCTCCCCTCAGCCTCCTCTGCTCCAGGCTCAACCCCCCCAGCTCCCTCAGCTGCTCCTCAGAGGATTCACCCTCCAGCCCCTTCCCCAGCCTGCTTGCCCTTCTCTGCACTCACCCCAGGACCCCAATGTCCTTCTGATGCTGAGGAGCCCAGAACTGGTCCCAGCACTGGAGCTGCAGCCTCCCCAGTGCCCAGCCCAGGGGCACAATCCCCTCCCCAGCCCTACTGGCCACGCTGGGGCTGACACAAGCCAGGATGCCCTTGGCTTTCCTGGCCACACCGCTGGCTCGTGGTCAGTCCCCCAACACCCTGAGGTCCTTCTCTGCCTGACAGCTCTCCAGACAGTCTCCCCCCAGCCTCTAGCTCTGCATGGGGTTGTTATGTAGGCAGCACCCTGTCATGGGACCCCTCTTCTCTGGCAGCTTCTTTGTAGGCAACCAGCTCAAGGATCATCAGCCCTTCTGGAAAGAAACCCTGCAACACCCACACTGCTCCCAGACACTGGACAGCACCGAGTGGTGATGCTGGGGCAGAGCATCTCCAGCCAGAAACGAGCTGGAAGGGTGGGAATTAACAAGGAAAAGTGCCAGCAAATGGCTTTCTGAGCCATGGATTAACAAGATGTGGCCACTAATTATAGAATCACAGCCTCACAGACTGGGCTGGGTTGGGAGGGACCCCAAGGATCACAGAGCTCCAACCCCCTGCCACAGGCAGGGCCACCAACCTGCAGCCTGGAGCTCCACAAGGTTGCCCAGGGCCCCAGCCAACCTGGACTTGGACACCCCCAGGGATGGGGCACCCACCCCCTCTCTGGGCAGCCAATCCCCATCCCAATCCCCATTCCCATCTCCATCCCCATCCCCACCCCAATCCCCATCCCAATCCCAATCCCCATCCCATCCCCATTCCCCCCCCCAATCCCCATCCCATCTCCATCCCAATCCAATCCCCATCCCCATCCCAATCCCCATTCCATCCCAATCATGGAATCCCAGACTGGTCAGGGTTGGGAGGGACCCCAAGGGTCCCAGAGCTCCAACCCCCTGCCACAGGCAGGGCCACCAACCTCCAGCCTGGAGCTACACAAGGTTGCCCAGGGCCCCATCCAGCCTGGCCTTGGACACCCCCAGGGATGGGGCCCCCACCCCCTCTCTGGGCAGCCCCTTCCAGCCCCTCCCCACTCTCCCTGGACAGAACTTCCCCCCAATCTCTCCTCTCCCCCTTCCCTCCTCCAGCTTCACCCCATCCCCTTGTCCTGCCAGTCTCTGCCCTTTAACAAGCTGATTCCCCTCCTGTTCCTCTGCTCCCCTCAGGGACTGGGAGGTTAATGAGCTGATAAAGTCTGAATTAATAAGCTGATGGGCTGGGCTGGGGTGGGACCCCCCTGGCTGTACTCACTGTGGGCTTCCACCAGCTCAGCCTGCATGGTGTAGGGGACGAGGGGCTCGGGCAGCTCGGAGAAGAAGCTCTTCATGGCACCGGCCACAGTATTGACAGTGAAATCCTTCTCAGCCAGATCCAGCCCATGATCTACAAAAAGGAGAGTCAGAGAATCATGGAGAGCACCCTGACTTGGAAAGGATCCTTAAGGATCATCAAATCCACCTCCCAGTCTTACAGTTACACCTCCCCAGGTCCACGGTCACACCCCGAAGCACCAAGGGGTGTGGGAAGCCCAACAGGGATTTTGCCTTCAAAAACCAGCTCAAGAGTTGCCAGAGGTGGAAGGAAAGGTGCCTCTCCAGGGGGGTTTTGGGGTGGGGAAGGAGCCAGCTGAGGGAGGAGCAGAGGTTACCCTGGTCAAACTGCCGCTGCAGGCTCTCCATCTCCGACTTGTTCCCGCTCACGCGGTAGATGCCTTCGGTGCTCAGCCCTGTGGGGATGAAGAGCAGCCATCAGTGCAGGTTGGGGAGCAGATGGGAACAGGGTGAGGGGTTTTAGGGACAAATTCCCTCCCAATCTTCCTTTATAGACAATAAAATCCAGACATCCAAAGCCCAGAAGTGAGGAGACCCTGAATCCCCCTCGGTGAAACCCTAATTACACCCCAGCACTGAGGGAACTTCCCTTCCTTCTCCTGAGCCTTAAAACCCACCAGCCATTCATTCAGAGAATCCCAGAGTGGGATGGGCTGGGAGGGACCCCAAGGGTCCCAGAGCTCCAACGCCCCTGCCACAGGCAGGGCCACCAACTTCCAGCCTGGAGCTACACAAGGTTGCCCAGGGCCCCATCCAACCTGGCCTTGGACACCCCCAGGGATGGGGCACCCACCCCCTCTCTGGGCAGCCAATCCCATCCCAATCCAATCCCCATCCCCATCCCAATCCCATTCCCATGCCAATCCCCATCCCAATCCCATCCCCATCCCAATCCCCATCCCATCCCCATCGCCATCGCCATCCCAATCCCCATCCCATCCCCATCCCCATCCCCATCCCATCCCCATCCCAATCCCCATCCCAATCCCCATCCCATCCCCATCCCAATCCCATCCCCATCCGCATCCCCATCCCCATCCCAATCCCATTCCCATCCCCATCCCCATCCCCATCCCATCCCCATCGCCATCGCCATCCCCATCCCCATCCCAATCCCCATCCCATCCCCATCCCCATCCCCATCCCCATCCCATCCCCATCCCCATCCCCATCCCCATCCCCATCCCAATCCCAATCCCCATCCCATCTCCATCCCAATCCAATCCCCATCCCATCCCCACTCCCACCCCAGTCCCCATCCCATCCCATCCCAATCATGGAATCCCAGACTGGGCTGGGTTGGGAGGGACCCCAAGGGTCCCAGAGCTCCAACCCCCTGCCACAGGCAGGGCCACCAACCTCCAGCCTGGAGCTACACAAGGTTGCCCAGGGGCCCAGCCAACCTGCCCTTGGACACCCCCAGGGACGGGTCACCCACCCCCTCTCTGGGCAGCCCCTTCCAGCCCCTCCCCACTCTCTCTGGACAGAACTTCCCCCCAATCTCTCCTCTCCCCCTTCCCTCCTCCAGCTTCACCCCATCCCCTTGTCCTGCCAGTCTCTGCCCTTTAACAAGCTGATTCCCCTCCTCTTCCTCTGCTCCCTTCAGGGACTGGGGGGCTGCAGTGAGGTCCCCCCACAGCTTCTCTTCTCCAGGCTGACCCAGCCCACCTCCCTCAGCCTCTCTCCATAGTGGAGCCGCTCCAGCCTCTGAGCATCTCCCTGTCCTTCCTCTGACCCCTCCCCACCAGTCCCACATCCTCCTTGTCCTGGGAGCCCCAGCTCTGGCCACAGGACTCCAGCTGGGGCCTCTTAAGACCATAGAAAACCAACCCCAACATCAGCTCCACACTGAGCTGTCTTCACCCAACCACCACTCCATCTTTTGGTGCACAGAGGAGAACACATCCCCCCCCACAAACACCCCAAAATCCCCCCTCCCAGCCCCTGACAAGACACCTTTTCCCTGGTTTCTTACCTGTGGCTTCGATATACTCGATGCACCTCTCAATGAAGATGGGGATGGGTTTCTCTGGTGTCACCACGTTGGGCAAAGGCACCCCAAAATAATTGCTCTCCCACGTTGTCTTGGTGATGGATGGCCGGGGTTTGGGCTTTGGTTTCTGTGGGAGGGAGCAGGGTTGAGGTGAGGAACCCCCTCCCCACCCCCACCCCAGGCTACCAGCTTGGTGTTTAATTGAGCAATTTGTTAATTATGCTAATAAATGGTTTTTATTTATCCCAAAACCTGTTATCTTCTGTGTTCTGGGGTTATTCATCAGGCATGGGTGCCAGTCACAGAGGCACAAGGGTGGGAAAGGCCTTTGAGGTGCATCAAGTCCAACCCATCCCATCCTGAGCTCAACCAGAGCCCTCAGCACCTCATCTCCCCTGGGGTTAAACACAGCCAGGGAAGGGGACACAACCCCCTCCCTGGGCAGCCTGGGCCAGGTCCTGACCCTGCTCCAGCCCCCTGACCCTGCTCCAGGCCCCTGTTCCCCAGCCCCACAACTCTCCCAGGGAAGAACTTTCCCCTCCCACCTGCTCTGCCCCTGCCCTGGGGCAGCTTGAGCCCATTGCCCCTTGGCCCATCTCCTGGCCCCTGGCTGCAGAGACCATCCCCCACCTCTCTGCACCCTCCTGGCAGGGCAGGGGAGGTGGGGAGAAGGGCTCCCCTCAGCCTCCTCTGCTCCAGGCTCAACCCCCCCAGCTCCCTCAGCTGCTCCTCAGAGGATTCACCCTCCAGCCCCTTCCCCAGCCTGGTTGCCCTTCTCTGCACTCACCCCAGGACCCCAATGTCCTTCTGATGCTGAGGAGCCCAGAACTGGTCCCAGCACTGGAGCTGCAGCCTCCCCAGTGCCCAGTCCAGGGGCACAATCCCCTCCCCAGCCCTACTGGCCACGCTGGGGCTGACACAAGCCAGGATGCCCTTGGCCTTCCTGGCTGCCTGGGCACACTGTTGGTCATCAGTCAGCCAACACCCCCAGGTCCTTCTCTGCCTGACAGCTCTCCAGACAGTCTCCCCCAGCCTGTAGCTGTTGGGGGTTGTTGTGTCCCACATGTCCTCATCCCATTGGGCTCAGCCCATGGGTCCAGCCTGTCCAGATCCCTCTGAAGAGCCTCCCTGATGATACTCTGGAATAAAGAACATCACAGAGAACAGGCAGAGACTGTGGTGATGGATGGGGAAGCTCCTTCTGACTCTTCCTTCCCTGCTATGGGACATGAAACCTCCACGTTGTCGTTCGCCACCGTCTGAGGTGGAACCTCCTGGATGTCACATCTTGGGTGAAATGGAAAAGTTGGCCCCATTTTTAGCTGAAGAAAGATTTCTGCCAGTCTTCAGATGAATAAAACACTCCCTGGGTCAAGATGGGAGTGACCAGGAAATGGGAGAACCCAACGGGACCTCTCCAAGGGGAAGAAGTTCACTCCCCCACTTCAACCTCCTGGGATGAAGCATCCAGCATGGCAGAGGAGAGGAGAACAATGGACAGTGTCTGCCTGGGCTTCAGCAGGACCTCTGGCACCACCTCCCTCAGATTCTCTTGGGACAATCAGTAGATGAGCAGAGGTGGGTTAAAGGGTTGGTGGTGACCCACAGAACAAGGTCTAGTTGGAGGCCAGTGCCCAATGGTGTGTCCCAGGGGTCAACCTTGGGTCCAGTCCTGTCTTAACACCTCCAGTAACGGTCTGGTTGATGGGGCAGATGACACCAAAGAGGGAGGAAGGTCTGTGCTGCCACCCAGAGGCACCTCAACAGGCTGGTGGGAACCTCATGAAGTTCAAACAAGGAGAAGCACAAAGAGCAACTCCCTGGGTGTCAGGGGCCACCAACCTAGAAGAGAGGGTCTGGGGGTCCTGGGGGACACTAAGGTGACCATGAGCCAGGAATGTGCCACAGAGGTGGCTTGTGGTGCCCTGTGCTGCACTAGGACAAAGTGTTGGTGGAAGGAGATGATCCTTCTGCTCTGCTCAGGGCTGGTGAGGACACACCTGGACTGCTGGGACAGACAGACATGGAGAGAGGACGTCTGGTGGCCTTTCTGTAGGCAAAGGAGCTTGTTGGATGGGGAGAGACTTCTACCAGGGTCTGCAGGGACAGGACCTTTCTAGAAGGGCCTGATGAAGGTAGAAGGGGTTTGGGGTGGAGGTAAGGAAGAGGTGTTGTGCCATGAGGGTGTTGAGACACAGGTTGTCCAGAGAAGTGCTGGGTGGCCCCATCACAAGGAGTATTCAAGCTCAGGTTGGACAGGGCTTGGAGGAACCTGCTGTCCCCACCTGCAGAGCTGTGAAGGTGCCATCTGACCCATCCCACCAGCAGGATTTTGCTACTGGGCTTCAAGGAATGAGCAGATCACAGAGTCACAGGGGTTGGAAGGGACCTTGAGAGCATCATCAGGTCCAACCCCACCTGCCCAAGCAGCTCCCTAGGACAGGGCACACAGGGAGGTGTCCAGATGGGGCTGGAATCTCTCCAGAGAAGGAGACTCCACACCCCCTGGGCAGCCTGTCCCAGGGCTCCCTCACCCTCACTGGGGAAAAGTTCTTCCCCAGATTGGGGGGGAACTCCCTGTGCTCCAACTTGAGCCCATCACCCCTTGTCCTGTCCCCACAGACACTGAAAAGGGGCTGGACACATCCCTCTGTGTCCCACCCTTCAGCTATTGATCCCCATTGATCAGATCCCCTCTCAGGCTTCTTCTCTCCAGGCTGAACAGCCCCAGCTCCCTCAGCCTTTCCTCACAGGGGAGATGCTCCAGGCCCTTCAGCATCTCCATGGCCCTTCAGCATCTCCATGTCCCTCCTCTGGACTCTCCAGGAGATCCCTGTCCCTTTCATCCCAGGGAGCCCAGACCTGGCCACAACACTCCAGCTGGGGCCTGAGCAGAGCAGAGCAGAGGGGGAGGATCCCCTCCTGTCACCTGCTGCCCACACTCCTCCTGATGCCCCCCAGGATCCCCTTGTCTCTCTCAGCCCCCAGGGCACACTGGTGGCTTGTGGACACCCTGTCACCCACCAGCACCCCCAGTTCCTTCTCCACAGAGCTCCTCTCCAGCAGCTCCACCCCAGCCTGTCCTGATTCCAGCCCTTATTCCCTCCCAGGTGCCAGACTCTCCACTTGCTTTTGCTGAACCTCATTTGACCCCTGAAGAGATGAAAACCACACCACACACCGACCTCATTCACGCCTTTACACCCGGCAGCACGTCACCTTGGGGACATCACCCACCACCCCATCACACACAGACCCCCATACATCCCACCACCCCAAGGGGAGCCAGAAACACCCTCCTACCTTCGTCGTCCTTCTCAGGCTACGCAGGATGTTCCTCCTCCTGGGATCTTCCCCGTCCGCCGACTCGTAAGGGATGACGGCGTTGTCCCCTTTATACCCTTGGGAGGTCTGATCTTCCTCCTTCTTTCGAATGGGCCCCAGCTCATCATCACTCCCCACGCTGAAGCTGGTTCTGTAGCTGGCAAACCTCCCCAGCCTCGTGCAGCGTGTCCTGTACAAGACAGGCTTGCTGACAACAGACACCTTACGACCCCTCTCCAGGGAGCTGGTGTCCATCTCACTGTCAGAGCCGTTGCCGCTGCCGTTGGATTGGGTTTTGTTGATGTTTCGGATGGTGATGATCTTGCCCTGGGTGCTGTCGTGAGGCACGGAGTAGATGTTCTCCTCTTCATTCCTGGGTTTCACCACGGCGTCCATGGGCTCGGCGTAATCGGAAGGATCAAAGCAATCGGTGGGCAGCCAGCTGCTGGAAGACACAGACTTCCTCTGCCCATCCCGATGGCCTTGGTCTAAGTAGGACAGGTCCCCCTTTGTAATGTCAAAATGCACGGGGGGCTTTGGTTTCACTGGAGGAGGTACTTTGTTGTTCAGCTTGCTTTCAAAAGTGCTCATGACGGAAATGAAAGACAAGCCGTCGTTCCCCTCCAGCTCCATGGAAAGCTTCGAGTGGTCTTTGGGCAGGGCAGGCATGGAGGTGTCCTCTCTGAAAGGGCTGTAAGTTGGGGGCTCCACGTCCTCCTCTGAGTCCTGCAGGTTGGAGTTGCAGAGAGGGGAACCCGCTCGAGGCGAGTTGAACACCTCCTCCGTCGTGCTGCAGGCTTCGGCCACGTTGTCGTACATGTGGGTGGCTTCGATGATGGTTTTCTTCTCCACCACATCCTTAAAAAACGAGTGGAAAATCTCCAGCTTGTGCTGTGGCTGGCTACAAGGGATGGTGGTGAACTTGCCATCGATCTCCTGGGCGATTTCCTCACCCTCAGTGAGCTGCTCTCTGCTCAGGTCGTTGTCCAGGATGTCTATGGAGCCATCTGTGAGAGCCACAACCTGGATGGGGATGATATCCTGCACCTCACAGAGGAAGGCACGGAGCATGGCCAGGGACGCCTTGCGCTTCGCCGAGTAGAAGACGATGTAGCCATGGACCAGGCGGCTTTTCCTAATGCTGAAGGAGGAATGGTAGGAGAGGAGGGAGAGCTCCACGCGCCTCTTGTGGGGCCCGATGGATAACTCAAGGAGGACAGAGCTGCTGCTGCCACACTGTGAAGGTCTGTAGGTCTGGGACTGCAGGATGGGTAAGAGGATGTCGTCGGCGTTGAAGGGATCTCCGCACATCAAGCACATGACGATGCGAAGGTCGATGTCTGCCAGGTCCTTGATGCTGGAGGTCGAGCTGACAAGGTTTAAGTTGCGTTTGGAGTCCAAGAGCCCTTTGAGAACTTGGCTGATCTGCTTCTCGTTGATGTTCCGGCCGTAGCCGATACCAGCCGAGGCTGGGTCCAGAAAGACACACTGCAGCTTGCTGGCGATCTGCTGGCCTTGCTGGATCAAGCTGTGGAGGGTCTCACCGCTGGTATCCCCCCTCTTGTTAACCAGGATGAGCGTCAGAGGCAGGTGAACCAAGTGATTATCCCTCCTACCGATGGTGGACTCCCGGCTCTTCTCGATGCTTTCCACCACGTAGGACAAGGACTCCTTCGAGTTGTAAAGGCAGAGACAACCATGAGGTTGGAAGGTGGGTGTCTGGAAGGAGTTAACAGGGAGCCGGACGTTGCCCTCGATCGGCCTCAGGGACAGCTCATACATCTTCCCTTCGATCACATACTTGTCGTCGTTAGTACAGAGCGCCCGGATCTCGTTAGCCAGCTCCCGCGCCAAACCATCCTTGCCCAGGATCACCAGGTTGATCCTGTCGATGTTGGAGTCGGATAGCAAGTTCTTCTGGTTGCGTTCGGAGGGTCTGATGAAGCGGGAGCTGATCAGCTGCTCGATTTTAGAGTCTACACAAACCAGGCAGCTCGGACACGTTTCCTTTGTCGGGTGGTAGACGAAGTGGATGTGCTTCAAAATAAGGGCATCCCTCTCCGCCTGCAGCTTCTGCAGGGCTTTGAACCGTTGCTCTTCGCCCAAGACATCCTGAATGACGCCCATCTTCTCCTTGCTGGGTTTAGCATCCAGCTCCAGCTCGTAAAACAGCTCCGAATACTCCAAGAGCAGCTCCTGGAACTCCTCCTTGGCTTTTTCTATGATCTGTTTTTGGTGCTTGCTGTAGATATCCATGTAGATTGACTCCTCCAACCACATGTAGAAATCCTCGTTCATAATGAAACTGCGGGCTTCCTCCCAGGGTTTCCCAGGGGTGATGAAAGGGGAAGTCTCCAGGTTTTCTTTGAAAGCTCTCCTCATCTCTGCCCTTTTCCTCTCATTCCTCAGTTTCTCTAAATGGGCTTCGTAGAGCTGCTCAGCAGGCTGGGTCTCCATCAGGTCAAAGGGGATGCGCTCGTTCTCCATGTTGTCGATGTGACTCGTGGCGTCCCAGGGCGTCTCCTCCAGGACAATAAACCACTTCAGAAAGTCCGGCTTCGTCTCTAGAAGCTTCTCCACTTTCACACAGCTCAAGTGATCTATTTCATCCAGGTCTGGGATGAGGGCTTCGAAAGCCTGGGGAAGCATGGCCAGATACATCTTTCGCCGGCGCTCGATGTGCTCCTGCTTGAGGCGGTGGACGTGCTGTAGGAAGAGCTTTTTGGCTTTCTGAGTGCCTTCCAGGTAGACATACTCCTGGTACTCAGGAGAGGACTGCATCTTACGGCTCACGTTGGACCACGTCTCATTGTGGTTCTTAACGATGCGGCTCACCAGCCACTCGTACTTGTCTTTAGCAGCAGCGATCTGTTGGCTTTGCTGTTTCAAAGCTTCGAAGTAGGGGATGATTTTTGTCTTCCCCCTGCTTTTATCAATCAGCTGCACTAAGGTGCTGAAAGCCAAGTCAATGTTCACATTGGATCTAGCCGACGTCTCCACCACCTGGAGATTCTTTTTGCTTAAGGCAAAAGTATGTGCATCCCTAATGTACCGCTCCACTCCTTCATCACACTTGGTCAGGACCACCACGATGGGCTTTTTCGTCTTCGCTAGTTGATTGTAAAGATTGGAAACGAATTTGAGCTGCTCATCAAAGTTCCTGTTCATACCCCTGCTGACATCGATGCAGAGAAGAAAGCCATCCACCAGCAGCTTTCCATCCGGCATCTGTTTCTGTTCAAAGTCCTGTTCCAGCCCAAGCTGATCAGTGCAAAAGTACATGAGTTTTTCAGCCGACGCCAGCTTGGTGGCAGCAGCCCTTTTGATATAGGGCTGCAGGGCCGTGCTGCGGTGTGGCTGAAAGGTCTGGTCGTCGATAAACTCCGTCTGCTCCACAACATGCATTTTACATTCCACACAGTCCTCCAGGGAACGCACAACTTCCCCCCAGTAAAGGAAATGGTCGTTATTGACCACCCTTCCTCCAAAGTCACTGGTGCTGAGAACCGAAGTGTGGTCCAAATGAAACTCATCCGCGCTGGGTCGGACGAAGCGGTTGCAGAGGCAGGATTTCCCAATGCCACACTGGCCTTTCTCCTTCTCTGTCCCAGACAATCCCACCACGCTAATGTTATAGGTGGGAATGCGAACATCTTGCTTTCTGGCCATCATCATCGTCCACACATCCTGTCCCAGTCAAACCGCTTCCGAGACGATTAGCGTTTCGCGGCCAGACTTGGGAGATGAGGGTGGTGGTGTTGGGGGGGGGGTGACAGTTCTCAAGCCAGGCAGGGCGCCGGGGGGATGAAGTTCGTCGTCCCCATCCCTGTAGGTACCAGCGGCGCTTCAGTTCTTGCTGGTCCCCGTTGTCAGGAGGGTGATGTTTCCCCCTAAGAGAAAGAGAAACAAACAGTCAGCGCTTCAGCTCGGGGCGGTTCTGCCTGTAGGATGTCACACGCCTCGCGGCGGCGGCGGCGGCGGTAGAGGATGCGCTAACCGCAGCGGGTACAGCTTCCTCACCGCCGCCGCCGCCAGCGGGTTGTGGGTGCAAACCACAAGCCGACTGTCTTGCCACAGCAAATCGAGGTCACGCTCTGTCCCCCAGCCGGGCAAGGGGGTGAGGAGAACGGGATGGGTGGTGGAACCACCGCCGAGGGGGCTCACTGAGCGGCCGTTCCGATGTCAGAAAAGAGAGGGAGGAATCCCAACCCTCCCCCCCCCAGCTTTGCTTTTTGACTTAAGATCAAGCATAGGGATGGTTTAACAGCCAACGCTGCTACTACCAGGAGGATTAACTCTCCTCTCCCTGCGGACAGACCGGGGAGGGGGGGGGGTCCTAATCGGATCAGAAGAGTTTTAAAAGGAAAATAAATAAATAAAAAGGCAGAGAGATCCACTAAAGCCTTGAAGAGGAGCCCCAAGCTGAGACAGGAAAGTCCTCCCAGAGGGAACAGCACTTGAGGGAGTGATGATGCTAATTACTGCTCCTGAAGCTACGAGGGTGGTGGCAACAGCTTGCCCGGAGAAGTTGTAGATGATCTGTCACGGGAAGCCCTCAAGGTGAGGTTGGGCAGAGCTTGGAGCAACCTGGTCTAAGGGGAAATCCCTGCTCATGGGATTCTGAAGGTGCCTTCCAACCTGAGACCTTCTACTCCTCCCTGCAGGTGCAGCTCTGAGAAACCCGACCTAGCGGCCGATGTCCCCCGTGCCCGCGGCAGCAGAGCGGGACCAGGCTCCTCTCTGAAGGTTGCACCAACCCCAAAAACCCTGCAGCTGAACCCATCTGCTTTGCAACCTGAGAGAGGAAGAGTTTCCAGGCTTGGGGGGGGGAAAACCCAAACGAGCTCGCGTGCGGACGGCACCGCCGGCCGGCCGATGGCCGCGGGGAGCGCGGCTCTTCCACCACGGCTCTTCAGCTTTGATGTCTGGACGGTGCTGTTCTACCAGTTGGACTGAATCACACGACAGACAAAAGGCAGCCACAAACCTGCCACGCTGTCGGGTGTTTTACCCTCCTGTTCACTTGATCTCATATAAAAATACCCCAAAAACCCCCCCACACACACACATTTCACCCTTCTCTCAGGTCACCCGCCTCAGCCGAGCCACACGGTGAGAAGGCCACGAAGAAGTGGGTGTTGGTGCTTAAAACACAGGGTGTTGGGGTGTTTTAGGAGCCGGTCTGAACCTCTCAGCTCCTCCACAGACACGTTATTTCCTGGGGGAACGTCACTTCGCAGCAGCGCGTGTCACTCCTCAAGGTGAGACTCTGGCAGGTAAAAGGGTGGAACAGCCAGGGCACCGCTGCAATGTAAACTATGCTGCTGAGCCGCTGTCAAACCTTTAATTACTTCACATAATTACTCATCACTTCATCTGAAAGAACGCAGTTACTCCCTGGGGAGGCTGGACAGGGCTCGGGGCTGCTTGTGTAGCTTCTTCCGCTGGGAATATCGCTCTTTGTCCCCATGTTTTTTCCTAAATCCTTGTTATTTCTCTCTGGTTTGGAGGGGGTTCTAAGCACCTGGACCCTGGTGTGTCCCACTTTACCCCCAGTGCTATTTCAACTGGTTTGTCTCACCGTGGAGCTGTCACCTCTCACTCATCCCCTCTCTGATGCTCCATCAGGACTGTGTGGAATATGGAGCAGCTGGAAACACAGCATGGAGGGACTGCAAGTTTTCTCACCGTGTGCCAGCAGCAGAAAAGTCCCTGAAATGGGTCATTTGGACCTCTTTGCAAAGGTGGTTTTAAGCGTTGAACCATCTGGGTTCCCCAACGCTTCGATCTCGCGCGGCGGATGGGTCATCCTCGGGTACAGGGCACAAGAAGGCACCTCCCCACTCCTGGATGTAACCCCATTTCCCCAATTCTCCTCAAAAAAACCCCAAAAACACCCCCCAAAGCTCTCCAGAGCTGCTGATTTCTGAGATCAAACCCACAAAGAGCAAAGGCAACAACGTCCCAAGCATCCAACAAGGGCGAGGAAGGGCTGGTGTGGAGGATGCTGAATTAATCCTTGGCACCTTCTACAATCAATTCCTGATGAATCTGGGGAAATTTGGGGGTTCTGTTCACTTTTACCCCATGGTGAAGCTGCCTCTTCCTCTCCTGTCAGCAAAGCTCGTGGCACATGCCACCCCCTGAAGTGTTTCCACAGAGTTTTGGGAAGAGAAGTGAATTCCAGCTCCTTTGGGTTCACACCATCCCCTTCCTCCTGCTCAGGTCTGCTCGCACAGCCAGCAGAAAGCAACAGGCCAGGACATCCAAGTACATCAGAGATGGGGTTTCCAGGCCCAAATTAGAGAAATTAGATGTGGGGAATAGTTCAAATAATCACTAACACAACTCCTGAGAGTCGCTTCCCTCGTTTCCTCCTGCAGCCCAGCTCCACAGCACCAAAAATAGGCTTTAATCACCTTAAAATAAAGGAAAAAAGAAAGAAGAGAGGAGGAGGAGAGGAGAAGAAGGAGAGGAGGGAGAGGGAGAAGGAGGAGAAGGAGAAGGAGGAGAGGGAGGAGAGGGAGGAGGAGAGGGAGGAGGAGAGGGAGGAGAGAGGGAGGAGGAGAGGGAGGAGGAGAGGGAGGAGGAGAGGGAGGAGGAGAGGGAGGAGGAGAGGGAGGAGGAGAGGGAGGAGGAGAGGGAGGAGAGGAGGAGGAGAGGAGGAGAGGGAGGAGAGGGAGGAGGAGAGGGAGGAGAGGGAGGAGGGAGAGGGAGGAGAGGGAGAGGAGAGGGAGGAGAGGGAGGAGG
>NW_028168672.1:0-27248 GCF_964237585.1 Gallinula chloropus
GCCAGCTAGGTCTTTGGGTCCTGGCTCCTTCGCTTTGGGAGCAGTCGCTGGACGTTTGGCACGTTGGCCGGAGAGTGCTTCTCGGGCCGCGACCTGCAACCGGGCAGGTACCTCCCAGGTTCCCGGCCCAACGAAAGCCCCCAGACCCAAATGGAGAGGGGCTGCTTGGGGGCCCCCTGGGGCCCCTTCAGGCCAGCTAGGTCTTTGGGTCCTGGCTCCTTCGCTTTGGGAGCAGTCGCTGGACGTTTGGCACGTTGGCCGGAGAGTGCTTCTCGGGCCGCGACCTGCAACCGGCAGGTACCTCCCAGGTTCCCGGCCCAACGAAAGCCCCCAGACCCAAATGGAGAGGGGCTGCTTGGGGGCCCCCTGGGGCCCCTTCAGGCCAGCTAGGTCTTTGGGTCCTGGCTCCTTCGCTTTGGGAGCAGTCGCTGGACGTTTGGCACGTTGGCCGGAGAGTGCTTCTCGGGCCGCGACCTGCAACCGGGCAGGTACCTCCCAGGTTCCCGGCCCAACGAAAGCCCCCAGACCCAAATGGAGAGGGGCTGCTTGGGGGCCCCCTGGGGCCCCTTCAGGCCAGCTAGGTCTTTGGGTCCTGGCTCCTTCGCTTTGGGAGCAGTCGCTGGACGTTTGGCACGTTGGCCGGAGAGTGCTTCTCGGGCCGCGACCTGCAACCGGGCAGGTACCTGCCAGGTTCCCGGCCCAACGAAAGCCCCCAGACCCAAATGGAGAGGGGCTGCTTGGGGGCCCCCTGGGGCCCCTTCAGGCCAGCTAGGTCTTTGGGTCCTGGCTCCTTCGCTTTGGGAGCAGTCGCTGGACGTTTGGCACGTTGGCCGGAGAGTGCTTCTCGGGCCGCGACCTGCAACCGGGCAGGTACCTCCCAGGTTCCCGGCCCAACGAAAGCCCCCAGACCCAAATGGAGAGGGGCTGCTTGGGGGCCCCCTGGGGCCCCTTCAGGCCAGCTAGGTCTTTGGGTCCTGGCTCCTTCGCTTTGGGAGCAGTCGCTGGACGTTCGGCACGTTGGCCGGAGAGTGCTTCTCGGGCCGCGACCTGCAACCGGGCAGGTACCTCCCAGGTTCCCGGCCCAACGAAAGCCCCCAGACCCAAATGGAGAGGGGCTGCTTGGGGGCCCCCTGGGGCCCCTTCAGGCCAGCTAGGTCTTTGGGTCCTGGCTCCTTCGCTTTGGGAGCAGTCGCTGGACGTTCGGCACGTTGGCCGGAGAGTGCTTCTCGGGCCGCGACCTGCAACCGGGCAGGTACCTCCCAGGTTCCCGGCGCAACGAAAGCCCCCAGACCCAAATGGAGAGGGGCTGCTTGGGGGCCCCCTGGGGCCCCTTCAGGCCAGCTAGGTCTTTGGGTCCTGGCTCCTTCGCTTTGGGAGCAGTCGCTGGACGTTTGGCACGTTGGCCGGAGAGTGCTTCTCGGGCCGCGACCTGCAACCGGGCAGGTACCTCCCAGGTTCCCGGCCCAACGAAAGCCCCCAGACCCAAATGGAGAGGGGCTGCTTGGGGGCCCCCTGGGGCCCCTTCAGGCCAGCTAGGTCTTTGGGTCCTGGCTCCTTCGCTTTGGGAGCAGTCGCTGGACGTTTGGCACGTTGGCCGGAGAGTGCTTCTCGGGCCGCGACCTGCAACCGGGCAGGTACCTCCCAGGTTCCCGGCCCAACGAAAGCCCCCAGACCCAAATGGAGAGGGGCTGCTTGGGGGCCCCCTGGGGCCCCTTCAGGCCAGCTAGGTCTTTGGGTCCTGGCTCCTTCGCTTTGGGAGCAGTCGCTGGACGTTTGGCACGTTGGCCGGAGAGTGCTTCTCGGGCCGCGACCTGCAACCGGGCAGGTACCTCCCAGGTTCCCGGCCCAACGAAAGCCCCCAGACCCAAATGGAGAGGGGCTGCTTGGGGGCCCCCTGGGGCCCCTTCAGGCCAGCTAGGTCTTTGGGTCCTGGCTCCTTCGCTTTGGGAGCAGTCGCTGGACGTTTGGCACGTTGGCCGGAGAGTGCTTCTCGGGCCGCGACCTGCAACCGGGCAGGTACCTCCCAGGTTCCCGGCCCAACGAAAGCCCCCAGACCCAAATGGAGAGGGGCTGCTTGGGGGCCCCCTGGGGCCCCTTCAGGCCAGCTAGGTCTTTGGGTCCTGGCTCCTTCGCTTTGGGAGCAGTCGCTGGACGTTTGGCACGTTGGCCGGAGAGTGCTTCTCGGGCCGCGACCTGCAACCGGGCAGGTACCTCCCAGGTTCCCGGCCCAACGAAAGCCCCCAGACCCAAATGGAGAGGGGCTGCTTGGGGGCCCCCTGGGGCCCCTTCAGGCCAGCTAGGTCTTTGGGTCCTGGCTCCTTCGCTTTGGGAGCAGTCGCTGGACGTTTGGCACGTTGGCCGGAGAGTGCTTCTCGGGCCGCGACCTGCAACTGGGCAGGTACCTCCCAGGTTCCCGGCGCAACGAAAGCCCCCAGACCCAAATGGAGAGGGGCTGCTTGGGGGCCCCCTGGGGCCCCTTCAGGCCAGCTAGGTCTTTGGGTCCTGGCTCCTTCGCTTTGGGAGCAGTCGCTGGACGTTCGGCACGTTGGCCGGAGAGTGCTTCTCGGGCCGCGACCTGCAACCGGGCAGGTACCTCCCAGGTTCCCGGCCCAACGAAAGCCCCCAGACCCAAATGGAGAGGGGCTGCTTGGGGGCCCCCTGGGGCCCCTTCAGGCCAGCTAGGTCTTTGGGTCCTGGCTCCTTCGCTTTGGGAGCAGTCGCTGGACGTTCGGCACGTTGGCCGGAGAGTGCTTCTCGGGCCGCGACCTGCAACCGGGCAGGTACCTCCCAGGTTCCCGGCCCAACGAAAGCCCCCAGACCCAAATGGAGAGGGGCTGCTTGGGGGCCCCCTGGGGCCCCTTCAGGCCAGCTAGGTCTTTGGGTCCTGGCTCCTTCGCTTTGGGAGCAGTCGCTGGACGTTTGGCATGTTGGCCGGAGAGTGCTTCTCGGGCCGCGACCTGCAACCGGGCAGGTACCTCCCAGGTTCCCGGCCCAACGAAAGCCCCCAGACCCAAATGGAGAGGGGCTGCTTGGGGCCCCCTGGGGCCCCTTCAGGCCAGCTAGGTCTTTGGGTCCTGGCTCCTTCGCTTTGGGAGCAGTCGCTGGACGTTGGGCACGTTGGCCGGAGAGTGCTTCTCGGGCCGCGACCTGCAACCGGGCAGGTACCTCCCAGGTTCCCGGCCCAACGAAAGCCCCCAGACCCAAATGGAGAGGGGCTGCTTGGGGGCCCCCTGGGGCCCCTTCAGGCCAGCTAGGTCTTTGGGTCCTGGCTCCTTCGCTTTGGGAGCAGTCGCTGGACGTTCGGCACGTTGGCCGGAGAGTGCTTCTCGGGCCGCGACCTGCAACCGGGCAGGTACCTCCCAGGTTCCCGGGCCAACGAAAGCCCCCAGACCCAAATGGAGAGGGGCTGCTTGGGGGCCCCCTGGGGCCCCTTCAGGCCAGCTAGGTCTTTGGGTCCTGGCTCCTTCGCTTTGGGAGCAGTCGCTGGACGTTTGGCACGTTGGCCGGAGAGTGCTTCTCGGGCCGCGACCTGCAACCGGGCAGGTACCTCCCAGGTTCCCGGCCCAACGAAAGCCCCCAGACCCAAATGGAGAGGGGCTGCTTGGGGGCCCCCTGGGGCCCCTTCAGGCCAGCTAGGTCTTTGGGTCCTGGCTCCTTCGCTTTGGGAGCAGTCGCCGGACGTTTGGCATGTTGGCCGGAGAGTGCTTCTCGGGCCGCGACCTGCAACCGGGCAGGTACCTCCCAGGTTCCCGGCCCAACGAAAGCCCCCAGACCCAAATGGAGAGGGGCTGCTTGGGGGCCCCCTGGGGCCCCTTCAGGCCAGCTAGGTCTTTGGGTCCTGGCTCCTTCGCTTTGGGAGCAGTCGCTGGACGTTTGGCACGTTGGCCGGAGAGTGCTTCTCGGGCCGCGACCTGCAACCGGGCAGGTACCTCCCAGGTTCCCGGCCCAACGAAAGCCCCCAGACCCAAATGGAGAGGGGCTGCTTGGGGGCCCCCTGGGGCCCCTTCAGGCCAGCTAGGTCTTTGGGTCCTGGCTCCTTCGCTTTGGGAGCAGTCGCTGGACGTTTGGCACGTTGGCCGGAGAGTGCTTCTCGGGCCGCGACCTGCAACCGGGCAGGTACCTCCCAGGTTCCCGGCCCAACGAAAGCCCCCAGACCCAAATGGAGAGGGGCTGCTTGGGGGCACCCTGGGGCCACTTCAGGCCAGCTAGGTCTTTGGGTCCTGGCTCCTTCGCTTTGGGAGCAGTCGCTGGACGTTTGGCACGTTGGCCGGAGAGTGCTTCTCGGGCCGCGACCTGTCCCCAGGCAGGTACCTCCCAGGTTCCCGGCCCAACGAAAGCCCCCAGACCCAAATGGAGAGGGGCTGCTTGGGGGCACCCTGGGGCCCCTTCAGGCCAGCTAGGTCTTTGGGTCCTGGCTCCTTCGCTTTGGGAGCAGACGCTGGACGTTTGGCACGTTGGCCGGAGAGTGCTTCTCGGGCCGCGAACTGCAACCGGGCAGGTACCTCCCAGGTTCCCGGCCCAACGAAAGCCCCCAGACCCAAATGGAGAGGGGCTGCTTGGGGGCCCCCTGGGGCCCCTTCAGGCCAGCTAGGTCTTTGGGTCCTGGCTCCTTCGCTTTTGGGAGCAGTCGCTGGACGTTCGGCACGTTGGCCGGAGAGTGCTTCTCGGGCCGCGACCTGCAACCGGGTAGGTACCTCCCAGGTTCCCGGCCCAACGAAAGCCCCCAGACCCAAATGGAGAGGGGCTGCTTGGGGGCCCCCTGGGGCCCCTTCAGGCCAGCTAGGTCTTTGGGTCCTGGCTCCTTCGCTTTGGGAGCAGTCGCTGGACGTTGGGCACGTTGGCCGGAGAGTGCTTCTCGGGCCGCGACCTGCAACCGGGCAGGTACCTCCCAGGTTCCCGGCCCAACGAAAGCCCCCAGACCCAAATGGAGAGGGGCTGCTTGGGGGCCCCCTGGGGCCCCTTCAGGCCAGCTAGGTCTTTGGGTCCTGGCTCCTTCGCTTTGGGAGCAGTCGCTGGACGTTGGGCACGTTGGCCGGAGAGTGCTTCTCGGGCCGCGACCTGCAACCGGGCAGGTACCTCCCAGGTTCCCGGCCCAACGAAAGCCCCCAGACCCAAATGGAGAAGGGCTGCTTGGGGGCCCCCTGGGGCCCCTTCAGGCCAGCTAGGTCTTTGGGTCCTGGCTCCTTCGCTTTGGGAGCAGTCGCTGGACGTTGGGCACGTTGGCCGGAGAGTGCTTCTCGGGCCGCGACCTGCAACCGGGCAGGTACCTCCCAGGTTCCCGGCCCAACGAAAGCCCCCAGACCCAAATGGAGAGGGGCTGCTTGGGGGCCCCCTGGGGCCCCTTCAGGCCAGCTAGGTCTTTGGGTCCTGGCTCCTTCGCTTTGGGAGCAGTCGCTGGACGTTCGGCACGTTGGCCGGAGAGTGCTTCTCGGGCCGCGACCTGCAACCGGGCAGGTACCTCCCAGGTTCCCGGGCCAACGAAAGCCCCCAGACCCAAATGGAGAGGGGCTGCTTGGGGGCCCCCTGGGGCCCCTTCAGGCCAGCTAGGTCTTTGGGTCCTGGCTCCTTCGCTTTGGGAGCAGTCGCTGGACGTTCGGCACGTTGGCCGGAGAGTGCTTCTCGGGCCGCGACCTGCAACCGGGCAGGTACCTCCCAGGTTCCCGGCCCAACGAAAGCCCCCAGACCCAAATGGAGAGGGGCTGCTTGGGGGCCCCCTGGGGCCCCTTCAGGCCAGCTAGGTCTTTGGGTCCTGGCTCCTTCGCTTTGGGAGCAGTCGCTGGACGTTCGGCACGTTGGCCGGAGAGTGCTTCTCGGGCCGCGACCTGCAACCGGGCAGGTACCTCCCAGGTTCCCGGCCCAACGAAAGCCCCCAGACCCAAATGGAGAGGGGCTGCTTGGGGGCCCCCTGGGGCCCCTTCAGGCCAGCTAGGTCTTTGGGTCCTGGCTCCTTCGCTTTGGGAGCAGTCGCTGGACGTTTGGCACGTTGGCCGGAGAGTGCTTCTCGGGCCGCGACCTGCAACCGGGCAGGTACCTCCCAGGTTCCCGGCCCAACGAAAGCCCCCAGACCCAAATGGAGAGGGGCTGCTTGGGGGCCCCCTGGGGCCCCTTCAGGCCAGCTAGGTCTTTGGGTCCTGGCTCCTTCGCTTTGGGAGCAGACGCTGGACGTTTGGCACGTTGGCCGGAGAGTGCTTCTCGGGCCGCGAACTGCAACCGGGCAGGTACCTCCCAGGTTCCCGGCCCAACGAAAGCCCCCAGACCCAAATGGAGAGGGGCTGCTTGGGGGCCCCCTGGGGCCCCTTCAGGCCAGCTAGGTCTTTGGGTCCTGGCTCCTTCGCTTTGGGAGCAGTCGCTGGACGTTTGGCACGTTGGCCGGAGAGTGCTTCTCGGGCCGCGACCTGCAACCGGGCAGGTACCTCCCAGGTTCCCGGCCCAACGAAAGCCCCCAGACCCAAATGGAGAGGGGCTGCTTGGGGGCCCCCTGGGGCCCCTTCAGGCCAGCTAGGTCTTTGGGTCCTGGCTCCTTCGCTTTGGGAGCAGTCGCTGGACGTTTGGCACGTTGGCCGGAGAGTGCTTCTCGGGCCGCGACCTGCAACCGGGCAGGTACCTCCCAGGTTCCCGGCCCAACGAAAGCCCCCAGACCCAAATGGAGAGGGGCTGCTTGGGGGCCCCCTGGGGCCCCTTCAGGCCAGCTAGGTCTTTGGGTCCTGGCTCCTTCGCTTTGGGAGCAGTCGCTGGACGTTTGGCACGTTGGCCGGAGAGTGCTTCTCGGGCCGCGACCTGCAACCGGGCAGGTACCTCCCAGGTTCCCGGCCCAACGAAAGCCCCCAGACCCAAATGGAGAGGGGCTGCTTGGGGGCCCCCTGGGGCCCCTTCAGGCCAGCTAGGTCTTTGGGTCCTGGCTCCTTCGCTTTGGGAGCAGTCGCTGGACGTTTGGCACGTTGGCCGGAGAGTGCTTCTCGGGCCGCGACCTGCAAACGGGCAGGTACCTCCCAGGTTCCCGGCCCAACGAAAGCCCCCAGACCCAAATGGAGAGGGGCTGCTTGGGGGCCCCCTGGGGCCCCTTCAGGCCAGCTAGGTCTTTGGGTCCTGGCTCCTTCGCTTTGGGAGCAGTCGCTGGACGTTCGGCACGTTGGCCGGAGAGTGCTTCTCGGGCCGCGACCTGCAACCGGGCAGGTACCTCCCAGGTTCCCGGCCCAACGAAAGCCCCCAGACCCAAATGGAGAGGGGCTGCTTGGGGGCACCCTGGGGCCCCTTCAGGCCAGCTAGGTCTTTGGGTCCTGGCTCCTTCGCTTTGGGAGCAGTCGCTGGACGTTTGGCACGTTGGCCGGAGAGTGCTTCTCGGGCCGCGACCTGCAACCGGGCAGGTACCTCCCAGGTTCCCGGCCCAACGAAAGCCCCCAGACCCAAATGGAGAGGGGCTGCTTGGGGGCCCCCTGGGGCCCCTTCAGGCCAGCTAGGTCTTTGGGTCCTGGCTCCTTCGCTTTGGGAGCAGTCGCTGGACGTTTGGCACGTTGGCCGGAGAGTGCTTCTCGGGCCGCGACCTGCAACCGGGCAGGTACCTCCCAGGTTCCCGGCCCAACGAAAGCCCCCAGACCCAAATGGAGAGGGGCTGCTTGGGGGCCCCCTGGGGCCCCTTCAGGCCAGCTAGGTCTTTGGGTCCTGGCTCCTTCGCTTTGGGAGCAGTCGCCGGACTTTTGGCACGTTGGCCGGAGAGTGCTTCTCGGGCCGCGACCTGCAACCGGGCAGGTACCTCCCAGGTTCCCGGCCCAACGAAAGCCCCCAGACCCAAATGGAGAGGGGCTGCTTGGGGACCCCCTGGGGCCCCTTCAGGCCAGCTAGGTCTTTGGGTCCTGGCTCCTTCGCTTTGGGAGCAGTCGCTGGACGTTTGGCACGTTGGCCGGAGAGTGCTTCTCGGGCCGCGACCTGCAACCGGGCAGGTACCTCCCAGGTTCCCGGCCCAACGAAAGCCCCCAGACCCAAATGGAGAGGGGCTGCTTGGGGGCCCCCTGGGGCCCCTTCAGGCCAGCTAGGTCTTTGGGTCCTGGCTCCTTCGCTTTGGGAGCAGTCGCTGGACGTTTGGCACGTTGGCCGGAGAGTGCTTCTCGGGC
This sequence comes from Gallinula chloropus, assembly GCF_964237585.1. Taxonomy (NCBI): domain Eukaryota; kingdom Metazoa; phylum Chordata; class Aves; order Gruiformes; family Rallidae; genus Gallinula; species Gallinula chloropus. The sequence continues at coordinate 8,109 of NW_028168672.1, forward strand.
CGCGACCTGCAACCGGGCAGGTACCTCCCAGGTTCCCGGCCCAACGAAAGCCCCCAGACCCAAATGGAGAGGGGCTGCTTGGGGGCCCCCTGGGGCCCCTTCAGGCCAGCTAGGTCTTTGGGTCCTGGCTCCTTCGCTTTGGGAGCAGTCGCTGGACGTTCGGCACGTTGGCCGGAGAGTGCTTCTCGGGCCGCGACCTGCAACCGGGCAGTTACCTCCCAGGTTCCCGGCCCAAAGAAAGCCCCCAGACCCAAATGGAGAGGGGCTGCTTGGGGGCACCCTGGGGCCCCTTCAGGCCAGCTAGGTCTTTGGGTCCTGGCTCCTTCGCTTTGGGAGCAGTCGCTGGACGTTTGGCACGTTGGCCGGAGAGTGCTTCTCGGGCCGCGACCTGCAACCGGGCAGGTACCTCCCAGGTTCCCGGCCCAACGAAAGCCCCCAGACCCAAATGGAGAGGGGCTGCTTGGGGGCCCCCTGGGGCCCCTTCAGGCCAGCTAGGTCTTTGGGTCCTGGCTCCTTCGCTTTGGGAGCAGTCGCTGGACGTTTGGCACGTTGGCCGGAGAGTGCTTCTCGGGCCGCGACCTGCAACCGGGCAGGTACCTCCCAGGTTCCCGGCCCAACGAAAGCCCCCAGACCCAAATGGAGAGGGGCTGCTTGGGGGCCCCCTGGGGCCCCTTCAGGCCAGCTAGGTCTTTGGGTCCTGGCTCCTTCGCTTTGGGAGCAGTCGCCGGACGTTTGGCATGTTGGCCGGAGAGTGCTTCTCGGGCCGCGACCTGCAACCGGGCAGGTACCTCCCAGGTTCCCGGCCCAACGAAAGCCCCCAGACCCAAATGGAGAGGGGCTGCTTGGGGGCCCCCTGGGGCCCCTTCAGGCCAGCTAGGTCTTTGGGTCCTGGCTCCTTCGCTTTGGGAGCAGTCGCTGGACGTTTGGCACGTTGGCCGGAGAGTGCTTCTCGGGCCGCGACCTGCAACCGGGCAGGTACCTCCCAGGTTCCCGGCCCAACGAAAGCCCCCAGACCCAAATGGAGAGGGGCTGCTTGGGGGCCCCCTGGGGCCCCTTCAGGCCAGCTAGGTCTTTGGGTCCTGGCTCCTTCGCTTTGGGAGCAGTCGCTGGACGTTTGGCACGTTGGCCGGAGAGTGCTTCTCGGGCCGCGACCTGCAACCGGGCAGGTACCTCCCAGGTTCCCGGCCCAACGAAAGCCCCCAGACCCAAATGGAGAGGGGCTGCTTGGGGGCACCCTGGGGCCACTTCAGGCCAGCTAGGTCTTTGGGTCCTGGCTCCTTCGCTTTGGGAGCAGTCGCTGGACGTTTGGCACGTTGGCCGGAGAGTGCTTCTCGGGCCGCGACCTGTCCCCAGGCAGGTACCTCCCAGGTTCCCGGCCCAACGAAAGCCCCCAGACCCAAATGGAGAGGGGCTGCTTGGGGGCCCCCTGGGGCCCCTTCAGGCCAGCTAGGTCTTTGGGTCCTGGCTCCTTCGCTTTGGGAGCAGTCGCTGGACGTTCGGCACGTTGGCCGGAGAGTGCTTCTCGGGCCGCGACCTGCAACCGGGTAGGTACCTCCCAGGTTCCCGGCCCAACGAAAGCCCCCAGACCCAAATGGAGAGGGGCTGCTTGGGGGCCCCCTGGGGCCCCTTCAGGCCAGCTAGGTCTTTGGGTCCTGGCTCCTTCGCTTTGGGAGCAGTCGCTGGACGTTGGGCACGTTGGCCGGAGAGTGCTTCTCGGGCCGCGACCTGCAACCGGGCAGGTACCTCCCAGGTTCCCGGCCCAACGAAAGCCCCCAGACCCAAATGGAGAGGGGCTGCTTGGGGGCCCCCTGGGGCCCCTTCAGGCCAGCTAGGTCTTTGGGTCCTGGCTCCTTCGCTTTGGGAGCAGTCGCTGGACGTTGGGCACGTTGGCCGGAGAGTGCTTCTCGGGCCGCGACCTGCAACCGGGCAGGTACCTCCCAGGTTCCCGGCCCAACGAAAGCCCCCAGACCCAAATGGAGAAGGGCTGCTTGGGGGCCCCCTGGGGCCCCTTCAGGCCAGCTAGGTCTTTGGGTCCTGGCTCCTTCGCTTTGGGAGCAGTCGCTGGACGTTGGGCACGTTGGCCGGAGAGTGCTTCTCGGGCCGCGACCTGCAACCGGGCAGGTACCTCCCAGGTTCCCGGCCCAACGAAAGCCCCCAGACCCAAATGGAGAGGGGCTGCTTGGGGGCCCCCTGGGGCCCCTTCAGGCCAGCTAGGTCTTTGGGTCCTGGCTCCTTCGCTTTGGGAGCAGTCGCTGGACGTTCGGCACGTTGGCCGGAGAGTGCTTCTCGGGCCGCGACCTGCAACCGGGCAGGTACCTCCCAGGTTCCCGGGCCAACGAAAGCCCCCAGACCCAAATGGAGAGGGGCTGCTTGGGGGCCCCCTGGGGCCCCTTCAGGCCAGCTAGGTCTTTGGGTCCTGGCTCCTTCGCTTTGGGAGCAGTCGCTGGACGTTTGGCACGTTGGCCGGAGAGTGCTTCTCGGGCCGCGACCTGCAACCGGGCAGGTACCTCCCAGGTTCCCGGCCCAACGAAAGCCCCCAGACCCAAATGGAGAGGGGCTGCTTGGGGGCCCCCTGGGGCCCCTTCAGGCCAGCTAGGTCTTTGGGTCCTGGCTCCTTCGCTTTGGGAGCAGTCGCCGGACGTTTGGCATGTTGGCCGGAGAGTGCTTCTCGGGCCGCGACCTGCAACCGGGCAGGTACCTCCCAGGTTCCCGGCCCAACGAAAGCCCCCAGACCCAAATGGAGAGGGGCTGCTTGGGGGCCCCCTGGGGCCCCTTCAGGCCAGCTAGGTCTTTGGGTCCTGGCTCCTTCGCTTTGGGAGCAGTCGCTGGACGTTTGGCACGTTGGCCGGAGAGTGCTTCTCGGGCCGCGACCTGCAACCGGGCAGGTACCTCCCAGGTTCCCGGCCCAACGAAAGCCCCCAGACCCAAATGGAGAGGGGCTGCTTGGGGGCCCCCTGGGGCCCCTTCAGGCCAGCTAGGTCTTTGGGTCCTGGCTCCTTCGCTTTGGGAGCAGTCGCTGGACGTTTGGCACGTTGGCCGGAGAGTGCTTCTCGGGCCGCGACCTGCAACCGGGCAGGTACCTCCCAGGTTCCCGGCCCAACGAAAGCCCCCAGACCCAAATGGAGAGGGGCTGCTTGGGGGCACCCTGGGGCCACTTCAGGCCAGCTAGGTCTTTGGGTCCTGGCTCCTTCGCTTTGGGAGCAGTCGCTGGACGTTTGGCACGTTGGCCGGAGAGTGCTTCTCGGGCCGCGACCTGTCCCCAGGCAGGTACCTCCCAGGTTCCCGGCCCAACGAAAGCCCCCAGACCCAAATGGAGAGGGGCTGCTTGGGGGCACCCTGGGGCCCCTTCAGGCCAGCTAGGTCTTTGGGTCCTGGCTCCTTCGCTTTGGGAGCAGTCGCTGGACGTTCGGCACGTTGGCCGGAGAGTGCTTCTCGGGCCGCGACCTGCAACCGGGTAGGTACCTCCCAGGTTCCCGGCCCAACGAAAGCCCCCAGACCCAAATGGAGAGGGGCTGCTTGGGGGCCCCCTGGGGCCCCTTCAGGCCAGCTAGGTCTTTGGGTCCTGGCTCCTTCGCTTTGGGAGCAGTCGCTGGACGTTGGGCACGTTGGCCGGAGAGTGCTTCTCGGGCCGCGACCTGCAACCGGGCAGGTACCTCCCAGGTTCCCGGCCCAACGAAAGCCCCCAGACCCAAATGGAGAGGGGCTGCTTGGGGGCCCCCTGGGGCCCCTTCAGGCCAGCTAGGTCTTTGGGTCCTGGCTCCTTCGCTTTGGGAGCAGTCGCTGGACGTTGGGCACGTTGGCCGGAGAGTGCTTCTCGGGCCGCGACCTGCAACCGGGCAGGTACCTCCCAGGTTCCCGGCCCAACGAAAGCCCCCAGACCCAAATGGAGAAGGGCTGCTTGGGGGCCCCCTGGGGCCCCTTCAGGCCAGCTAGGTCTTTGGGTCCTGGCTCCTTCGCTTTGGGAGCAGTCGCTGGACGTTGGGCACGTTGGCCGGAGAGTGCTTCTCGGGCCGCGACCTGCAACCGGGCAGGTACCTCCCAGGTTCCCGGCCCAACGAAAGCCCCCAGACCCAAATGGAGAGGGGCTGCTTGGGGGCCCCCTGGGGCCCCTTCAGGCCAGCTAGGTCTTTGGGTCCTGGCTCCTTCGCTTTGGGAGCAGTCGCTGGACGTTCGGCACGTTGGCCGGAGAGTGCTTCTCGGGCCGCGACCTGCAACCGGGCAGGTACCTCCCAGGTTCCCGGGCCAACGAAAGCCCCCAGACCCAAATGGAGAGGGGCTGCTTGGGGGCCCCCTGGGGCCCCTTCAGGCCAGCTAGGTCTTTGGGTCCTGGCTCCTTCGCTTTGGGAGCAGTCGCTGGACGTTCGGCACGTTGGCCGGAGAGTGCTTCTCGGGCCGCGACCTGCAACCGGGCAGGTACCTCCCAGGTTCCCGGCCCAACGAAAGCCCCCAGACCCAAATGGAGAGGGGCTGCTTGGGGGCCCCCTGGGGCCCCTTCAGGCCAGCTAGGTCTTTGGGTCCTGGCTCCTTCGCTTTGGGAGCAGTCGCTGGACGTTCGGCACGTTGGCCGGAGAGTGCTTCTCGGGCCGCGACCTGCAACCGGGCAGGTACCTCCCAGGTTCCCGGCCCAACGAAAGCCCCCAGACCCAAATGGAGAGGGGCTGCTTGGGGGCCCCCTGGGGCCCCTTCAGGCCAGCTAGGTCTTTGGGTCCTGGCTCCTTCGCTTTGGGAGCAGTCGCTGGACGTTGGGCACGTTGGCCGGAGAGTGCTTCTCGGGCCGCGACCTGCAACCGGGCAGGTACCTCCCAGGTTCCCGGCCCAACGAAAGCCCCCAGACCCAAATGGAGAGGGGCTGCTTGGGGGCCCCCTGGGGCCCCTTCAGGCCAGCTAGGTCTTTGGGTCCTGGCTCCTTCGCTTTGGGAGCAGTCGCTGGACGTTCGGCACGTTGGCCGGAGAGTGCTTCTCGGGCCGCGACCTGCAACCGGGCAGGTACCTCCCAGGTTCCCGGCCCAACGAAAGCCCCCAGACCCAAATGGAGAGGGGCTGCTTGGGGGCCCCCTGGGGCCCCTTCAGGCCAGCTAGGTCTTTGGGTCCTGGCTCCTTCGCTTTGGGAGCAGTCGCTGGACGTTCGGCACGTTGGCCGGAGAGTGCTTCTCGGGCCGCGACCTGCAACCGGGCAGGTACCTCCCAGGTTCCCGGCCCAACGAAAGCCCCCAGACCCAAATGGAGAGGGGCTGCTTGGGGGCCCCCTGGGGCCCCTTCAGGCCAGCTAGGTCTTTGGGTCCTGGCTCCTTTGCTTTGGGAGCAGTCGCTGGACGTTTGGCACGTTGGCCGGAGAGTGCTTCTCGGGCCGCGACCTGCAACCGGGCAGGTACCTCCCAGGTTCCCGGCCCAACGAAAGCCCCCAGACCCAAATGGAGAGGGGCTGCTTGGGGGCCCCCTGGGGCCCCTTCAGGCCAGCTAGGTCTTTGGGTCCTGGCTCCTTCGCTTTGGGAGCAGTCGCTGGACGTTTGGCACGTTGGCCGGAGAGTGCTTCTCGGGCCGCGACCTGCAACCGGGCAGGTACCTCCCAGGTTCCCGGCCCAACGAAAGCCCCCAGACCCAAATGGAGAGGGGCTGCTTGGGGGCCCCCTGGGGCCCCTTCAGGCCAGCTAGGTCTTTGGGTCCTGGCTCCTTCGCTTTGGGAGCAGTCGCTGGACGTTTGGCACGTTGGCCGGAGAGTGCTTCTCGGGCCGCGACCTGCAACCGGGCAGGTACCTCCCAGGTTCCCGGCCCAACGAAAGCCCCCAGACCCAAATGGAGAGGGGCTGCTTGGGGGCCCCCTGGGGCCCCTTCAGGCCAGCTAGGTCTTTGGGTCCTGGCTCCTTCGCTTTGGGAGCAGTCGCTGGACGTTTGGCACGTTGGCCGGAGAGTGCTTCTCGGGCCGCGACCTGCAACCGGGCAGGTACCTCCCAGGTTCCCGGCCCAACGAAAGCCCCCAGACCCAAATGGAGAGGGGCTGCTTGGGGGCCCCCTGGGGCCCCTTCAGGCCAGCTAGGTCTTTGGGTCCTGGCTCCTTCGCTTTGGGAGCAGTCGCTGGACGTTTGGCACGTTGGCCGGAGAGTGCTTCTCGGGCCGCGACCTGCAACCGGGCAGGTACCTCCCAGGTTCCCGGCCCAACGAAAGCCCCCAGACCCAAATGGAGAGGGGCTGCTTGGGGGCCCCCTGGGGCCCCTTCAGGCCAGCTAGGTCTTTGGGTCCTGGCTCCTTCGCTTTGGGAGCAGTCGCTGGACGTTTGGCACGTTGGCCGGAGAGTGCTTCTCGGGCCGCGACCTGCAACCGGGCAGGTACCTCCCAGGTTCCCGGCCCAACGAAAGCCCCCAGACCCAAATGGAGAGGGGCTGCTTGGGGGCCCCCTGGGGCCCCTTCAGGCCAGCTAGGTCTTTGGGTCCTGGCTCCTTCGCTTTGGGAGCAGTCGCTGGACGTTCGGCACGTTGGCCGGAGAGTGCTTCTCGGGCCGCGACCTGCAACCGGGCAGTTACCTCCCAGGTTCCCGGCCCAACGAAAGCCCCCAGACCCAAATGGAGAGGGGCTGCTTGGGGGCACCCTGGGGCCCCTTCAGGCCAGCTAGGTCTTTGGGTCCTGGCTCCTTCGCTTTGGGAGCAGTCGCTGGACGTTTGGCACGTTGGCCGGAGAGTGCTTCTCGGGCCGCGACCTGCAACCGGGCAGGTACCTCCCAGGTTCCCGGGCCAACGAAAGCCCCCAGACCCAAATGGAGAGGGGCTGCTTGGGGGCCCCCTGGGGCCCCCTCAGGCCAGCTAGGTCTTTGGGTCCTGGCTCCTTCGCTTTGGGAGCAGTCGCTGGACGTTCGGCACGTTGGCCGGAGAGTGCTTCTCGGGCCGCGACCTGCAACCGGGCAGGTACCTCCCAGGTTCCCGGCCCAACGAAAGCCCCCAGACCCAAATGGAGAGGGGCTGCTTGGGGGCCCCCTGGGGCCCCTTCAGGCCAGCTAGGTCTTTGGGTCCTGGCTCCTTCGCTTTGGGAGCAGTCGCTGGACGTTCGGCACGTTGGCCGGAGAGTGCTTCTCGGGCCGCGACCTGCAACCGGGCAGGTACCTCCCAGGTTCCCGGCCCAACGAAAGCCCCCAGACCCAAATGGAGAGGGGCTGCTTGGGGGCCCCCTGGGGCCCCTTCAGGCCAGCTAGGTCTTTGGGTCCTGGCTCCTTCGCTTTGGGAGCAGTCGCTGGACGTTCGGCACGTTGGCCGGAGAGTGCTTCTAAGGCCGCGACCTGCAACCGGGCAGGTACCTCCCAGGTTCCCGGCCCAACGAAAGCCCCCAGACCCAAATGGAGAGGGGCTGCTTGGGGGCCCCCTGGGGCCCCTTCAGGCCAGCTAGGTCTTTGGGTCCTGGCTCCTTCGCTTTGGGAGCAGTCGCTGGACGTTTGGCACGTTGGCCGGAGAGTGCTTCTCGGGCCGCGACCTGCAACCGGGCAGGTACCTCCCAGGTTCCCGGGCCAACGAAAGCCCCCAGACCCAAATGGAGAGGGGCTGCTTGGGGGCCCCCTGGGGCCCCTTCAGGCCAGCTAGGTCTTTGGGTCCTGGCTCCTTCGCTTTGGGAGCAGTCGCTGGACGTTTGGCACGTTGGCCGGAGAGTGCTTCTCGGGCCGCGACCTGCAACCGGGCAGGTACCTCCCAGGTTCCCGGCCCAACGAAAGCCCCCAGACCCAAATGGAGAGGGGCTGCTTGGGGGCACCCTGGGGCCACTTCAGGCCAGCTAGGTCTTTGGGTCCTGGCTCCTTCGCTTTGGGAGCAGTCGCTGGACGTTTGGCACGTTGGCCGGAGAGTGCTTCTCGGGCCGCGACCTGCAACCGGGCAGGTACCTCCCAGGTTCCCGGCCCAACGAAAGCCCCCAGACCCAAATGGAGAGGGGCTGCTTGGGGGCCCCCTGGGGCCCCTTCAGGCCAGCTAGGTCTTTGGGTCCTGGCTCCTTCGCTTTGGGAGCAGTCGCTGGACGTTCGGCACGTTGGCCGGAGAGTGCTTCTCGGGCCGCGACCTGCAACCGGGCAGGTACCTCCCAGGTTCCCGGCCCAACGAAAGCCCCCAGACCCAAATGGAGAGGGGCTGCTTGGGGGCCCCCTGGGGCCCCTTCAGGCCAGCTAGGTCTTTGGGTCCTGGCTCCTTCGCTTTGGGAGCAGTCGCTGGACGTTTGGCACGTTGGCCGGAGAGTGCTTCTCGGGCCGCGACCTGCAACCGGGCAGGTACCTCCCAGGTTCCCGGCCCAACGAAAGCCCCCAGACCCAAATGGAGAGGGGCTGCTTGGGGGCCCCCTGGGGCCCCTTCAGGCCAGCTAGGTCTTTGGGTCCTGGCTCCTTCGCTTTGGGAGCAGTCGCTGGACGTTTGGCACGTTGGCCGGAGAGTGCTTCTCGGGCCGCGACCTGCAACCGGGCAGGTACCTCCCAGGTTCCCGGCCCAACGAAAGCCCCCAGACCCAAATGGAGAGGGGCTGCTTGGGGGCCCCCTGGGGCCCCTTCAGGCCAGCTAGGTCTTTGGGTCCTGGCTCCTTCGCTTTGGGAGCAGTCGCTGGACGTTCGGCACGTTGGCCGGAGAGTGCTTCTCGGGCCGCGACCTGCAACCGGGCAGGTACCTCCCAGGTTCCCGGCCCAACGAAAGCCCCCAGACCCAAATGGAGAGGGGCTGCTTGGGGGCCCCCTGGGGCCCCTTCAGGCCAGCTAGGTCTTTGGGTCCTGGCTCCTTCGCTTTGGGAGCAGTCGCTGGACGTTTGGCACGTTGGCCGGAGAGTGCTTCTCGGGCCGCGACCTGCAACCGGGCAGGTACCTCCCAGGTTCCCGGCCCAACGAAAGCCCCCAGACCCAAATGGAGAGGGGCTGCTTGGGGGCCCCCTGGGGCCCCTTCAGGCCAGCTAGGTCTTTGGGTCCTGGCTCCTTCGCTTTGGGAGCAGTCGCTGGACGTTTGGCACGTTGGCCGGAGAGTGCTTCTCGGGCCGCGACCTGCAACCGGGCAGGTACCTCCCAGGTTCCCGGCCCAACGAAAGCCCCCAGACCCAAATGGAGAGGGGCTGCTTGGGGGCCCCCTGGGGCCCCTTCAGGCCAGCTAGGTCTTTGGGTCCTGGCTCCTTCGCTTTGGGAGCAGTCGCTGGACGTTGGGCACGTTGGCCGGAGAGTGCTTCTCGGGCCGCGAATTGCAACCGGGTAGGTACCTCCCAGGTTCCCGGCCCAACGAAAGCCCCCAGACCCAAATGGAGAGGGGCTGCTTGGGGGCCCCCTGGGGCCCCTTCAGGCCAGCTAGGTCTTTGGGTCCTGGCTCCTTCGCTTTGGGAGCAGTCGCTGGACGTTCGGCACGTTGGCCGGAGAGTGCTTCTCGGGCCGCGACCTGCAACCGGGCAGGTACCTCCCAGGTTCCCGGCCCAACGAAAGCCCCCAGACCCAAATGGAGAGGGGCTGCTTGGGGGCCCCCTGGGGCCCCTTCAGGCCAGCTAGGTCTTTGGGTCCTGGCTCCTTCGCTTTGGGAGCAGTCGCTGGACGTTCGGCACGTTGGCCGGAGAGTGCTTCTCGGGCCGCGACCTGCAACCGGGCAGGTACCTCCCAGGTTCCCGGCCCAACGAAAGCCCCCAGACCCAAATGGAGAGGGGCTGCTTGGGGGCCCCCTGGGGCCCCTTCAGGCCAGCTAGGTCTTTGGGTCCTGGCTCCTTCGCTTTGGGAGCAGTCGCTGGACGTTTGGCACGTTGGCCGGAGAGTGCTTCTCGGGCCGCGACCTGCAACCGGGCAGGTACCTCCCAGGTTCCCGGCCCAACGAAAGCCCCCAGACCCAAATGGAGAGGGGCTGCTTGGGGGCCCCCTGGGGCCCCTTCAGGCCAGCTAGGTCTTTGGGTCCTGGCTCCTTCGCTTTGGGAGGAGTCGCTGGACGTTTGGCACGTTGGCCGGAGAGTGCTTCTCGGGCCGCGACCTGCAACCGGGCAGGTACCTCCCAGGTTCCCGGCCCAACGAAAGCCCCCAGACCCAAATGGAGAGGGGCTGCTTGGGGGCCCCCTGGGGCCCCTTCAGGCCAGCTAGGTCTTTGGGTCCTGGCTCCTTCGCTTTGGGAGCAGTCGCTGGACGTTCGGCACGTTGGCCGGAGAGTGCTTCTCGGGCCGCGACCTGCAACCGGGCAGGTACCTCCCAGGTTCCCGGCCCAACGAAAGCCCCCAGACCCAAATGGAGAGGGGCTGCTTGGGGGCCCCCTGGGGCCCCTTCAGGCCAGCTAGGTCTTTGGGTCCTGGCTCCTTCGCTTTGGGAGCAGTCGCTGGACGTTTGGCACGTTGGCCGGAGAGTGCTTCTCGGGCCGCGACCTGCAACCGGGCAGGTACCTCCCAGGTTCCCGGCCCAACGAAAGCCCCCAGACCCAAATGGAGAGGGGCTGCTTGGGGGCCCCCTGGGGCCCCTTCAGGCCAGCTAGGTCTTTGGGTCCTGGCTCCTTCGCTTTGGGAGCAGTCGCTGGACGTTTGGCACGTTGGCCGGAGAGTGCTTCTCGGGCCGCGACCTGCAACCGGGCAGGTACCTCCCAGGTTCCCGGCCCAACGAAAGCCCCCAGACCCAAATGGAGAGGGGCTGCTTGGGGGCCCCCTGGGGCCCCTTCAGGCCAGCTAGGTCTTTGGGTCCTGGCTCCTTCGCTTTGGGAGCAGTCGCTGGACGTTGGGCACGTTGGCCGGAGAGTGCTTCTCGGGCCGCGAATTGCAACCGGGTAGGTACCTCCCAGGTTCCCGGCCCAACGAAAGCCCCCAGACCCAAATGGAGAGGGGCTGCTTGGGGGCCCCCTGGGGCCCCTTCAGGCCAGCTAGGTCTTTGGGTCCTGGCTCCTTCGCTTTGGGAGCAGTCGCTGGACGTTCGGCACGTTGGCCGGAGAGTGCTTCTCGGGCCGCGACCTGCAACCGGGCAGGTACCTCCCAGGTTCCCGGCCCAAAGAAAGCCCCCAGACCCAAATGGAGAGGGGCTGCTTGGGGGCCCCCTGGGGCCCCTTCAGGCCAGCTAGGTCTTTGGGTCCTGGCTCCTTCGCTTTGGGAGCAGTCGCTGGACGTTGGGCACGTTGGCCGGAGAGTGCTTCTCGGGCCGCGACCTGCAACCGGGCAGGTACCTCCCAGGTTCCCGGCCCAACGAAAGCCCCCAGACCCAAATGGAGAGGGGCTGCTTGGGGGCCCCCTGGGGCCCCTTCAGGCCAGCTAGGTCTTTGGGTCCTGGCTCCTTCGCTTTGGGAGCAGTCGCTGGACGTTTGGCACGTTGGCCGGAGAGTGCTTCTCGGGCCGCGACCTGCAACCGGGCAGGTACCTCCCAGGTTCCCGGGCCAACGAAAGCCCCCAGACCCAAATGGAGAGGGGCTGCTTGGGGGCCCCCTGGGGCCCCTTCAGGCCAGCTAGGTCTTTGGGTCCTGGCTCCTTCGCTTTGGGAGCAGTCGCTGGACGTTCGGCACGTTGGCCGGAGAGTACTTCTCGGGCCGCGACCTGCAACCGGGCAGGTACCTCCCAGGTTCCCGGCCCAACGAAAGCCCCCAGACCCAAATGGAGAGGGGCTGCTTGGGGGCCCCCTGGGGCCCCTTCAGGCCAGCTAGGTCTTTGGGTCCTGGCTCCTTCGCTTTGGGAGCAGTCGCTGGACGTTTGGCACGTTGGCCGGAGAGTGCTTCTCGGGCCGCGACCTGCAACCGGGCAGGTACCTCCCAGGTTCCCGGCCCAACGAAAGCCCCCAGACCCAAATGGAGAGGGGCTGCTTGGGGGCCCCCTGGGGCCCCTTCAGGCCAGCTAGGTCTTTGGGTCCTGGCTCCTTCACTTTGGGAGCAGTCGCTGGACGTTTGGCACGTTGGCCGGAGAGTGCTTCTCGGGCCGCGACCTGCAACCGGGCAGGTACCTCCCAGGTTCCCGGCCCAACGAAAGCCCCCAGACCCAAATGGAGAGGGGCTGCTTGGGGGCCCCCTGGGGCCCCTTCAGGCCAGCTAGGTCTTTGGGTCCTGGCTCCTTCGCTTTGGGAGCAGTCGCTGGACGTTTGGCACGTTGGCCGGAGAGTGCTTCTCGGGCCGCGACCTGCAACCGGGCAGGTACCTCCCAGGTTCCCGGCCCAACGAAAGCCCCCAGACCCAAATGGAGAGGGGCTGCTTGGGGGCCCCCTGGGGCCCCTTCAGGCCAGCTAGGTCTTTGGGTCCTGGCTCCTTCGCTTTGGGAGCAGTCGCTGGACGTTCGGCACGTTGGCCGGAGAGTGCTTCTCGGGCCGCGACCTGCAACCGGGCAGGTACCTCCCAGGTTCCCGGCCCAACGAAAGCCCCCAGACCCAAATGGAGAGGGGCTGCTTGGGGGCCCCCTGGGGCCCCTTCAGGCCAGCTAGGTCTTTGGGTCCTGGCTCCTTCGCTTTGGGAGCAGTCGCTGGACGTTTGGCACGTTGGCCGGAGAGTGCTTCTCGGGCCGCGACCTGCAACCGGGCAGGTACCTCCCAGGTTCCCGGCCCAACGAAAGCCCCCAGACCCAAATGGAGAGGGGCTGCTTGGGGGCCCCCTGGGGCCCCTTCAGGCCAGCTAGGTCTTTGGGTCCTGGCTCCTTCGCTTTGGGAGCAGTCGCTGGACGTTTGGCACGTTGGCAGGAGAGTGCTTCTCGGGCCGCGACCTGCAACCGGGCAGGTACCTCCCAGGTTCCCGGCCCAACGAAAGCCCCCAGACCCAAATGGAGAGGGGCTGCTTGGGGGCCCCCTGGGGCCCCTTCAGGCCAGCTAGGTCTTTGGGTCCTGGCTCCTTCGCTTTGGGAGCAGTCGCTGGACGTTCGGCACGTTGGCCGGAGAGTGCTTCTCGGGCCGCGACCTGCAACCGGGCAGGTACCTCCCAGGTTCCCGGCCCAACGAAAGCCCCCAGACCCAAATGGAGAGGGGCTGCTTGGGGGCCCCCTGGGGCCCCTTCAGGCCAGCTAGGTCTTTGGGTCCTGGCTCCTTCGCTTTGGGAGCAGTCGCTGGACGTTCGGCACGTTGGCCGGAGAGTGCTTCTCGGGCCGCGACCTGCAACCGGGCAGGTACCTCCCAGGTTCCCGGCCCAACGAAAGCCCCCAGACCCAAATGGAGAGGGGCTGCTTGGGGGCCCCCTGGGGCCCCTTCAGGCCAGCTAGGTCTTTGGGTCCTGGCTCCTTCGCTTTGGGAGCAGTCGCTGGACGTTTGGCACGTTGGCCGGAGAGTGCTTCTCGGGCCGCGACCTGCAACCGGGCAGGTACCTCCCAGGTTCCCGGCCCAACGAAAGCCCCCAGACCCAAATGGAGAGGGGCTGCTTGGGGGCCCCCTGGGGCCCCTTCAGGCCAGCTAGGTCTTTGGGTCCTGGCTCCTTCGCTTTGGGAGCAGTCACTGGACGTTGGGCACGTTGGCCGGAGAGTGCTTCTCGGGCCGCGAATTGCAACCGGGTAGGTACCTCCCAGGTTCCCGGCCCAACGAAAGCCCCCAGACCCAAATGGAGAGGGGCTGCTTGGGGGCCCCCTGGGGCCCCTTCAAGCCAGCTAGGTCTTTGGGTCCTGGCTCCTTCGCTTTGGGAGCAGTCGCTGGACGTTTGGCACGTTGGCCGGAGAGTGCTTCTCGGGCCGCGACCTGCAACCGGGCAGGTACCTCCCAGGTTCCCGGCCCAACGAAAGCCCCCAGACCCAAATGGAGAGGGGCTGCTTGGGGGCCCCCTGGGGCCCCTTCAGGCCAGCTAGGTCTTTGGGTCCTGGCTCCTTCGCTTTGGGAGCAGTCGCTGGACGTTTGGCACGTTGGCCGGAGAGTGCTTCTCGGGCCGCGACCTGCAACCGGGCAGGTACCTCCCAGGTTCCCGGGCCCAACGAAAGCCCCCAGACCCAAATGGAGAGGGGCTGCTTGGGGGCCCCCTGGGGCCCCTTCAGGCCAGCTAGGTCTTTGGGTCCTGGCTCCTTCGCTTTGGGAGCAGTCGCTGGACGTTGGGCACGTTGGCCGGAGAGTGCTTCTCGGGCCGCGAATTGCAACCGGGTAGGTACCTCCCAGGTTCCCGGGCCAACGAAAGCCCCCAGACCCAAATGGAGAGGGGCTGCTTGGGGGCCCCCTGGGGCCCCTTCAGGCCAGCTAGGTCTTTGGGTCCTGGCTCCTTCGCTTTGGGAGCAGTCGCTGGACGTTCGGCACGTTGGCCGGAGAGTGCTTCTCGGGCCGCGACCTGCAACCGGGCAGGTACCTCCCAGGTTCCCGGCCCAACGAAAGCCCCCAGACCCAAATGGAGAGGGGCTGCTTGGGGGCCCCCTGGGGCCCCTTCAGGCCAGCTAGGTCTTTGGGTCCTGGCTCCTTCGCTTTGGGAGCAGTCGCTGGACGTTCGGCACGTTGGCCGGAGAGTGCTTCTCGGGCCGCGACCTGCAACCGGGCAGGTACCTCCCAGGTTCCCGGCCCAACGAAAGCCCCCAGACCCAAATGGAGAGGGGCTGCTTGGGGGCCCCCTGGGGCCCCTTCAGGCCAGCTAGGTCTTTGGGTCCTGGCTCCTTCGCTTTGGGAGCAGTCGCTGGACGTTTGGCACGTTGGCCGGAGAGTGCTTCTCGGGCCGCGACCTGCAACCGGGCAGGTACCTCCCAGGTTCCCGGCCCAACGAAAGCCCCCAGACCCAAATGGAGAGGGGCTGCTTGGGGGCCCCCTGGGGCCCCTTCAGGCCAGCTAGGTCTTTGGGTCCTGGCTCCTTCGCTTTGGGAGCAGTCGCTGGACGTTCGGCACGTTGGCCGGAGAGTGCTTCTCGGGCCGCGACCTGCAACCGGGCAGGTACCTCCCAGGTTCCCGGCCCAACGAAAGCCCCCAGACCCAAATGGAGAGGGGCTGCTTGGGGGCCCCCTGGGGCCCCTTCAGGCCAGCTAGGTCTTTGGGTCCTGGCTCCTTCGCTTTGGGAGCAGTCGCTGGACGTTTGGCACGTTGGCCGGAGAGTGCTTCTCGGGCCGCGACCTGCAACCGGGCAGGTACCTCCCAGGTTCCCGGCCCAACGAAAGCCCCCAGACCCAAATGGAGAGGGGCTGCTTGGGGGCCCCCTGGGGCCCCTTCAGGCCAGCTAGGTCTTTGGGTCCTGGCTCCTTCGCTTTGGGAGCAGTCGCTGGACGTTTGGCACGTTGGCCGGAGAGTGCTTCTCGGGCCGCGACCTGCAACCGGGCAGGTACCTCCCAGGTTCCCGGCCCAACGAAAGCCCCCAGACCCAAATGGAGAGGGGCTGCTTGGGGGCCCCCTGGGGCCCCTTCAGGCCAGCTAGGTCTTTGGGTCCTGGCTCCTTCGCTTTGGGAGCAGTCGCTGGACGTTTGGCACGTTGGCCGGAGAGTGCTTCTCGGGCCGCGACCTGCAACCGGGCAGGTACCTCCCAGGTTCCCGGCCCAACGAAAGCCCCCAGACCCAAATGGAGAGGGGCTGCTTGGGGGCCCCCTGGGGCCCCTTCAGGCCAGCTAGGTCTTTGGGTCCTGGCTCCTTCGCTTTGGGAGCAGTCGCTGGACGTTTGGCACGTTGGCCGGAGAGTGCTTCTCGGGCCGCGACCTGCAACCGGGCAGGTACCTCCCAGGTTCCCGGCCCAACGAAAGCCCCCAGACCCAAATGGAGAGGGGCTGCTTGGGGGCCCCCTGGGGCCCCTTCAGGCCAGCTAGGTCTTTGGGTCCTGGCTCCTTCGCTTTGGGAGCAGTCGCTGGACGTTCGGCACGTTGGCCGGAGAGTGCTTCTCGGGCCGCGACCTGCAACCGGGCAGGTACCTCCCAGGTTCCCGGCCCAACGAAAGCCCCCAGACCCAAATGGAGAGGGGCTGCTTGGGGGCCCCCTGGGGCCCCTTCAGGCCAGCTAGGTCTTTGGGTCCTGGCTCCTTCGCTTTGGGAGCAGTCGCTGGACGTTCGGCACGTTGGCCGGAGAGTGCTTCTCGGGCCGCGACCTGCAACCGGGCAGGTACCTCCCAGGTTCCCGGCCCAACGAAAGCCCCCAGACCCAAATGGAGAGGGGCTGCTTGGGGGCCCCCTGGGGCCCCTTCAGGCCAGCTAGGTCTTTGGGTCCTGGCTCCTTCGCTTTGGGAGCAGTCGCTGGACGTTCGGCACGTTGGCCGGAGAGTGCTTCTCGGGCCGCGACCTGCAACCGGGCAGGTACCTCCCAGGTTCCCGGCCCAACGAAAGCCCCCAGACCCAAATGGAGAGGGGCTGCTTGGGGGCCCCCTGGGGCCCCTTCAGGCCAGCTAGGTCTTTGGGTCCTGGCTCCTTCGCTTTGGGAGCAGTCGCTGGACGTTTGGCACGTTGGCCGGAGAGTGCTTCTCGGGCCGCGACCTGCAACCGGGCAGGTACCTCCCAGGTTCCCGGCCCAACGAAAGCCCCCAGACCCAAATGGAGAGGGGCTGCTTGGGGGCCCCCTGGGGCCCCTTCAGGCCAGCTAGGTCTTTGGGTCCTGGCTCCTTCGCTTTGGGAGCAGTCGCTGGACGTTTGGCACGTTGGCCGGAGAGTGCTTCTCGGGCCGCGACCTGCAACCGGGCAGGTACCTCCCAGGTTCCCGGGCCAACGAAAGCCCCCAGACCCAAATGGAGAGGGGCTGCTTGGGGGCCCCCTGGGGCCCCTTCAGGCCAGCTAGGTCTTTGGGTCCTGGCTCCTTCGCTTTGGGAGCAGTCGCTGGACGTTCGGCACGTTGGCCGGAGAGTGCTTCTCGGGCCGCGACCTGCAACCGGGCAGGTAGCTCCCAGGTTCCCGGCCCAACGAAAGCCCCCAGACCCAAATGGAGAGGGGCTGCTTGGGGGCCCCCTGGGGCCCCTTCAGGCCAGCTAGGTCTTTGGGTCCTGGCTCCTTCGCTTTGGGAGCAGTCGCTGGACGTTTGGCACGTTGGCCGGAGAGTGCTTCTCGGGCCGCGACCTGCAACCGGGCAGGTACCTCCCAGGTTCCCGGGCCAAACGAAAGCCCCCAGACCCAAATGGAGAGGGGCTGCTTGGGGGCCCCCTGGGGCCCCTTCAGGCCAGCTAGGTCTTTGGGTCCTGGCTCCTTCGCTTTGGGAGCAGTCGCTGGACGTTTGGCACGTTGGCCGGAGAGTGCTTCTCGGGCCGCGACCTGCAACCGGGCAGGTACCTCCCAGGTTCCCGGCCCAACGAAAGCCCCCAGACCCAAATGGAGAGGGGCTGCTTGGGGGCCCCCTGGGGCCCCTTCAGGCCAGCTAGGTCTTTGGGTCCTGGCTCCTTCGCTTTGGGAGCAGTCGCTGGACGTTTGGCACGTTGGCCGGAGAGTGCTTCTCGGGCCGCGACCTGCAACCGGGCAGGTACCTCCCAGGTTCCCGGCCCAACGAAAGCCCCCAGACCCAAATGGAGAGGGGCTGCTTGGGGGCCCCCTGGGGCCCCTTCAGGCCAGCTAGGTCTTTGGGTCCTGGCTCCTTCGCTTTGGGAGCAGTCGCTGGACGTTTGGCACGTTGGCCGGAGAGTGCTTCTCGGGCCGCGACCTGCAACCGGGCAGGTACCTCCCAGGTTCCCGGCCCAACGAAAGCCCCCAGACCCAAATGGAGAGGGGCTGCTTGGGGGCCCCCTGGGGCCCCTTCAGGCCAGCTAGGTCTTTGGGTCCTGGCTCCTTCGCTTTGGGAGCAGTCGCTGGACGTTTGGCACGTTGGCCGGAGAGTGCTTCTCGGGCCGCGACCTGCAACCGGGCAGGTACCTCCCAGGTTCCCGGCCCAACGAAAGCCCCCAGACCCAAATGGAGAGGGGCTGCTTGGGGGCCCCCTGGGGCCCCTTCAGGCCAGCTAGGTCTTTGGGTCCTGGCTCCTTCGCTTTGGGAGCAGTCGCTGGACGTTCGGCACGTTGGCCGGAGAGTGCTTCTCGGGCCGCGACCTGCAACCGGGCAGGTACCTCCCGGTTCCCGGCCCAACGAAAGCCCCCAGACCCAAATGGAGAGGGGCTGCTTGGGGGCCCCCTGGGGCCCCTTCAGGCCAGCTAGGTCTTTGGGTCCTGGCTCCTTCGCTTTGGGAGCAGTCGCTGGACGTTTGGCACGTTGGCCGGAGAGTGCTTCTCGGGCCGCGACCTGCAACCGGGCAGGTACCTCCCAGGTTCCCGGCCCAACGAAAGCCCCCAGACCCAAATGGAGAGGGGCTGCTTGGGGGCCCCCTGGGGCCCCTTCAGGCCAGCTAGGTCTTTGGGTCCTGGCTCCTTCGCTTTGGGAGCAGTCGCTGGACGTTCGGCACGTTGGCCGGAGAGTGCTTCTCGGGCCGCGACCTGCAACCGGGCAGGTACCTCCCAGGTTCCCGGCCCAACGAAAGCCCCCAGACCCAAATGGAGAGGGGCTGCTTGGGGGCCCCCTGGGGCCCCTTCAGGCCAGCTAGGTCTTTGGGTCCTGGCTCCTTCGCTTTGGGAGCAGTCGCTGGACGTTTGGCACGTTGGCCGGAGAGTGCTTCTCGGGCCGCGACCTGCAACCGGGCAGGTACCTCCCAGGTTCCCGGCCCAACGAAAGCCCCCAGACCCAAATGGAGAGGGGCTGCTTGGGGGCCCCCTGGGGCCCCTTCAGGCCAGCTAGGTCTTTGGGTCCTGGCTCCTTCGCTTTGGGAGCAGTCGCTGGACGTTTGGCACGTTGGCCGGAGAGTGCTTCTCGGGCCGCGACCTGCAACCGGGCAGGTACCTCCCAGGTTCCCGGCCCAACGAAAGCCCCCAGACCCAAATGGAGAGGGGCTGCTTGGGGGCCCCCTGGGGCCCCTTCAGGCCAGCTAGGTCTTTGGGTCCTGGCTCCTTCGCTTTGGGAGCAGTCGCTGGACGTTGGCACGTTGGCCGGAGAGTGCTTCTCGGGCCGCGACCTGCAACCGGGCAGGTACCTCCCAGGTTCCCGGCCCAACGAAAGCCCCAGACCCAAATGGAGAGGGGCTGCTTGGGGGCCCCCTGGGGCCCCTTCAGGCCAGCTAGGTCTTTGGGTCCTGGCTCCTTCGCTTTGGGAGCAGTCGCTGGACGTTGGGCACGTGGCCGGAGAGTGCTTCTCGGGCCGCGACTGCAACCGGGCAGGTACCTCCCAGGTTCCCGGCCCAACGAAAGCCCCAGACCCAAATGGAGAGGGGCTGCTTGGGGGCCCCCTGGGGCCCCTTCAGGCAGGTCTTTGGTCCTGGCTCCTTCGCTTTGGGAGCAGTCGTGGACGTTGGCACGTTGGCGGAGAGTGCTTCTCGGGCCGCGACTGCACCGGGAGGTACCTCCCAGGTTCCCGGAGGCCGGGCGGCGGTAC